>NC_090272.1:25437500-25667500 GCF_040414725.1 Anabrus simplex | reverse complement strand
GAAAGAATTACTGAAGGCAGATGTATGATATGGAGGTATTGCAATTGTTGACCCAGAACGCGTGTCACGGTCATGAAAGGAAGATAGAAAACGGAAGTTACTGGAGAGATATTCAGGTATATTTTCAGTCAAGAGTCGATAGATAAGGGTTGACACATGCTGATTTCTCTGCTGCTCTACTTTCAACCAAGAAAGTTGTGATTAAGAGGGGATACATGCGAGGCAAAATTCAATGAAAAAATAAATCTAATGCAGGAGTTTAAAGCTCTCTGCAGTTTCCTATTTTGTTCACTGGTAGCATCCAGCAACACAACATCACAATAGTTAACAATTGGAAGTATCAGTGTTTGAACCAGTTTTATTTTTCAGTTGATAGGTAATACGGTCTGGTGAATCTTAAGGGGATGAAGAGATGAATGAACTTTCCTGCATACATTAGTGACATGCTCATCCCAGTTCAAAGTTTCATTTATAGTGACTCTAAGGCGTTTTACTGATTTACAGAATGGAATAGCAACACCATTTAGTTGAATAACTGGAAGTTGTAGACTGTGTAAATGGGTAAGCAGTTTTCTATGCCCTAGTATGATAGCTTGTGTTTTCGTTGGGTTGATGGAGAGAGAATTCTCAGCTGCATAACAGCTGATCTGCTCTAAGTTTCGGTTCATATTTTTAATAGCTGCATTTATATCATTCACTTTTGTGTGGCAGTAAATTCTAAGGTCATCGGCATAGAGATGGTAGTTGCAGTTTTCCAACTTAGAAGAGATGTCATTCAAATATAAAATAAATAACAGAGGCCGAGTATAGAACCTTGTGGCACACCATTAACTTTGTTCTCTTTTCATTCACGACAACACACTGTCGTCGGTTATGGAGGTAGGAAGCGAACAGATTGAGAGCAGAGTGGCTAAGATGGAAGGAATGCAATTTCGCTATTAATATGTCCGTACTGATAGTGTCAACAGACTGCTGAAGTCTAGGAGAATGAGCACGGTTACTTTACGTTCGTCCATTGCTTTTCTTACGTCATCCGTAATTTTTGGAAGAGCAGGAGATGTACTATGTCCTTTTTTAAATCCAGATTGGAAATGATCAAGTAACGAATGGTGCGTCAAATACTGGAGCAGTTGTTCATGCATGAGTTTTTCTAAGACTTTCGAAAGTGAAGAAAGTATACAGACAGGCCGATAGTCAGATGGAGAATTTGCTAGAGAGTTTTTTGGTACTGGAAAATTAAAGCATCCTTACAAACAGTTGGAAAGTAGCCTTTCGAAAAACATGAGTTACATGCGTGGGTTAAAATTGGCAATACTGAATCTATCAAGGTAACCACGAAGGATATCGGGATGTCGTCCACTCCGATTGCTTGTGATTTGATTGATGTTAGTTTTCTCCTTATATCAGTTTCATTTACTTTACGAAATTTGAACAAAGGCCGTTGCGGTAATGAAGTAGATTGAAGAGAATTTATTGTATTGTATAATATGAGGATGGATACTAACTATTTCTCTAACAAAGTGGGCATTTAATTCATTTGGACTTATGTCATGCGTATTGGAGTTTGTAGTTTGCCTCCCAATACCTACGGATGTGAGTTGTCGCCAGGTACTTTCTGTGTTTAAGTTACTGGCTAATTGTTGGAAGTACGCATATTTTTTGTTTCTTGTTATTTGTTTATGTCTAAGCACACGGTACTTTTCAAAATCGTCAGTTGATAATGTCTGCTTGCAACATCTGTATAGTGCATCTCGTTCAGCCATTGGGGACTTAATGTAATTTGATAACCATGGAGCAGCTTTGCGAATCACCCTAGCAGTAAGTTTAGGTACGTGTTTGTTATACAGTCCCAACAATAATGTGTTAAACCTCTTTACTTTTTCGTCATTGTCAGTCAAGTGCAGTATTTCGTCCCACGGGCAGAGAATAGCGTCTTGTATTAAATGTTGAGGATTTAACTTGTTCATGTCTCTATAGGTTATCCACTTCGGCTTTGTTTTGGGAACTTTCAAAGAATAAGCTAAATATATGAGATCGTGGTAGGATATACCAGGTACAGAAGTTTGTCCGTGTTTTAGTATTTTCTGAGGAATGTTTGTGATGAGTAAATCTATTAGAGTGTGTGAGGATCCGTTAGCCGTGTGCACGTGGTGAGTGGGGGTTAAGTGGCAATACTGACATGTTACAAGAGGTAAATATGTTCCGTAAACGATTTGCTTCAATGGAGTCTATTAACAGGTTTGTGTTAAAGTAGCGAAATATAAGACAAATAAGACAAATTGACTTATCTGGTTTCTCCCCGGGATGAGTTAATTTTCTTTGTGTTCATTTCCCTCTGTAGATGTTGTGTAAGACAATTAACCTTACCGTACCGTGTAGTAGGATGTATTTACGCACTCCTACACTATACTATATGTAAGGTACATTTTCTTTTACACTATTGCTAGAGAAAATGAACACAACGAACATTGTTCTCATGTACTGCATATCCATATGTGACTGGAGGCGTGATAAGTCTTAAGGAACATGGAAGGAGCATTATGACATTGTTTCTTCACGGATGATATTTTTGTTTACTGGTATACCTCGAGAAGCAACTGAACTAGAAGATGGACATCCCAACAGGATGTACCGGTGCTTCGCTACGGAATTCTCAGAAAGACAGTCTTTGTGGTTTTCCTAACTGCAGTTAACTTAGGCCATTACAAAAACGTCAGTAGGAATGTAGGGATTAAAAGCAATGTTATAAAATACTCGCTCAAATGAAAAACCGCACATTTTCTCACTTTTAACGAACAGTACTACGGTGTCGATCTAACAGTCCAAAGTTCCAGTGCTGGAAAGACCAGGCCGCAGACAGCCGTGAACATTCCTCAGCCATTATTCCGCTAAATATGCACACTGCGCATTCCAATAAGTGCCTCAGAGTAACGATTAAATAACTCGAATGCTATGATGAACCATTGCGTTGCGTACCAGTAGTATCAGAAAATTTATGAGCCAGAAGAATGGCATGCCAAAGAAGAAAGTTATCTAACTCCCCAGCTACTTCCCGCCAATATTCAGGCTGGCTGTTATACTCGGTACGACCAGGCGAGTTGGCCGTCCGGTTAGGGGCGCGCAGCTGTGACCTTGCATCCGGGAGGTAGTGAGTTTGAAACGCACTGTCGACAGCACTGAAGATGGTTTTCCGTGGTCCCCCATTTTCACACCAGGCAAATGCGGGGGCTGTACCGTAATAACGCCAGAGCCGCTTCCTTTCCACTCCTAGTCCTTTCCTATCCCATCGTCGCCATAATACCTTTCTGTGTCGGTGCGACGTAAAGCAAGTTAGAAAAACCTCGGTAAACAGCAGTAATCCCATCTATCGGACATGACTGGCAACAGAAGACGCAAAGCACATCACAACAAACAACGGTCAATGTAATGTTATTGTTGTTGAATGTTATGACGTTTCTGTATTGTAGGCCTTCACATTTAGTTTTCTTTCCACTCTTGTGATATTAGGGAGTCTTACGAAATATTATATAGCGTACACTGTAGTTACTTATTCCCCGACTTTACATACTGATCTTGATTAAATTCTGTTTACCCATTTTCTCGTGACTTGGCGATGTTATGGACTTAGCAACAAAAAACCGAATTCATTAATATCTCTGTTATCATAGCCGATACGGTAAAATGTAGAAGACATAAATGATCGGAAATGTAATACTATAGAACATTAGTTATGTAGTATTTGTCGATAGGACCACTAATAACACGAATATTTTAGAATTAAATTTTAGGCCTTCCCCTAAACAAGATGCATACGAATGGAACCAACTGAATTTATTACTAATGCTGTTCTGATATTGCTAAATAAAATACCCCTGAGGGAAGAATTTCTCTGTCTAGAGTATTCGTTCGCGGACTCCCAGAAAGAATTTCCGACCACATTTTGAGGAGGTACGTCCTAACCTATAGAACTTGTATATATTCTTAGTCCTCAGCCCGAAAGCTAGTTAGATCGTCAACAGCTATCATAGATGGCCTAGGCATCACTGAAGAGTCGTACTAGGCAAATAGGGAGTGAGGTAGTTTCCCGTTGCTTTCCTCACAGAGCCGGAAGAATTTCTTACATATCAGTCTGCCGAACCCACTGAAATGCATCCATCAACCGACTTTATGAGCAACATTTTCACGCCATTGATAGCGGGGACTGGCTGCCATTTCTTATGCATTTATTTCTTAAGGAAGAAGCATCGCTCATACCTGAGTCAGTTTGATATTGACAAAGCCAAGGATACGACAGAGAGAGATCAATGAAAGTAAGAAAATTTCTTTGGCCTATACCAGAAGACATAGTGCATTGTAAACACTAGGGGTCGCCAGCAAAGACCACCATAAAACTCATGTTGTAATAAAA
This sequence comes from Anabrus simplex, assembly GCF_040414725.1. NCBI lineage: Eukaryota > Metazoa > Arthropoda > Insecta > Orthoptera > Tettigoniidae > Anabrus > Anabrus simplex. The sequence goes on along the minus strand of NC_090272.1, from coordinate 25,663,092 downwards.
TATTAAAAATAATGTTATTCGAAGCAGCGAACTGTCCACTGAGCTACCGGGTCGTAAACATGGAGTAATGGAGGTGATATACGTTATTTGTCTGTGGGAATGGATTAACTCGGATGCGGAGACGCCCTATTTTGTGTAGGTGGGTACGAAAACCGGGGCGCTTGGAAACAACTCAACAAGGTGAACCTAGGTTCACTATCCGTGTTTACATTACAGTGAAGCGGAGTTCAGCCAATCAGAGACAATTTCTAATAAAAACAGTGCGGTAAAATGTCATTTGCCGTACTCTTTGAGGGCGGGAAGAAGGTACTTTGTAATTACATGATGGTATTAAATAAAAATGTATGAGCCACAAGTGATCAGACATTATGATGTTTAATACTTTTGTTACATACACTCAACCTCAAAATTAGCCCGGCGAAGAGAGATTTCATGTTATAGATTCTCGAAACATGAATATCCGGTGGCGGAAGAAGTGATAATGGAAAACTACCAGAAGCACAAAATGTTCATCCTATTTCAAAGAAGAGGATTTTGAAAGACAGTCAGTTATCTTCTGCGATGTCCAGTTTTTGTGCGTACGGCTTTTAGGTAGAGCTAATATTTGCGCAGTTATTAGCTTATCGTGACGGCAGTGTTGACTCCCTTGAGTGACCTGCGTTTGGGCAATGAAATAGGGATAGGGTGAAACTCGGTATCGGCACATAGCCTACTCCTGACGAACAAAACCAAGGATTCTGCTTAAAGACTCTTGTCCCCATCCGATGGACGAACCACCTTCAACAACGTAGAAGTTTGGAATTTTTTGAACGTGATTTGTTTTTCCACCTACGGGACTCTAACCAGCTAAGTACAGTGTCAGACCATATGGACGTGACGCCCTAACAGTAGCGTTATATTTTTATTCCATTTGACCCGGCTGAAACTAGGTATTGCAGCAATTATTAACAAAATAATTTGTACAACCCTGTTGTCTTATCAGGTAATTCTTACCTTCATTTTATTTAATTGTTAACAAAAATATTTTCGGAAATACTCACAAAATGTCGTTCGTAGGGGCTAACCGATTTGTATAGTGCCACAGCAAGTACAGTAGTGGATACTTTCCATGTGTTGTGAGGAAGGGTAGCAGGGGTATATTTTTTGCCAAGGTCATTGACACTGAGGTATAATTCACCCGCTTGTCGGACTCATTCGTCAATCTGGCAGTCTCTTTGGTGCCTGTCAGTTTCTTAGTGTGTCCATCCATCCATTATCTAAAGGCTAAGCCTTGTCGTTACAGCCACATCACACGGTCTTCAGCAGTCCTTTTCGTCGTGACATAGGAAGCAAAACCCAGCTGAGTGATTATGTTCCTAAGGTATGAGAGACGTGCTCTTTCTCTCGACTTCTTCCCTAGGACCTTTCCTTAGAAGACATTCTGGAGGAAGGTGTCATGTCGTAGGACGTGTCCAAGAAATTTAGCTTTCCTTTGCTCTATTGAATAAATTAAGGTCCATTTCTCATTAACTTCATTCAAGATTTGGATATTAGGCTTTTCTTCTGTCCAACTTGTCCCTGTCAGTCTTGTTCAGAACCACATTTCAGCAGCTTCTAGTGTTGATTGTGCTTGTTTTCCCAAAGTCCAGGTCTCACAATCGTAAGTCAGCACACTCCAAACAAAGGTTTTAACAAATTTCTTCCTGATTTCAATTCCTATGTGCTTATTTAACAATAGATTTTTCCTGTTTTGAAACACTTGCTTTGCCATAGCAATTCTTTTTTTTACTTCTGTTAGGCACTGATTATCATTGGTAATAACACTCCCGAGATAACAATATTCTTTAACGTGATCTATTTTTTCACAGCCTCACTAAATGTTTGTTTCCAATTCAGTCTTCTTCTTGTGAACAAGCATCATTTTCGTTTTCTTTGTGTTTATTTTTAGCCTGAACTTCTCTAACGTGTTGTTTAGTATACTGAGCATCCTAGTAATTTTGTGCACTGAAACAGCTATCAATTCAATATCATCTGCAAAGGGAATACTATGAATTTGTTTACCATTAAAATTTATCCCTTTGTTTTTTCTTTTATTGTTCTAATAGCGAATTCTTTGAAAATATAAAACAGATAAAGTGATAAGGGACAGCCTTGCCGCACTCCTCTTACTGTGTCGGGAAATAAAAAAATGATTTTAACTGTAAAATCATGCCGTACTTCTATTTAATTGTAACAAATATGTACTATTGTTTTCTTGGTGAAAGTTTTATTGTATAGTATTGAATCAAAATATCAAAAACTATTATTACCGTAGTTTAGTTGGTTATCTCTCCGTCGAATTTCGGTCAGAAAGCATCAAAAGGTTACCATTTTGCAGCTTTCTTCCTTCAGTTTTTAAATATATACCCTCGCCCTCCACCCCTAGCCGCTATATCCCACAAACTCGGGTTCATTTTGTTGTCTATACATCCCCCCCCCCACTTCTAATTCCCAACCGTCTCTACTGCCCCTAACGGTCATAGCCACCATGTGGGCTCCTAAGATCGAGGAGTTTACAGACTAAAGTAAAATTTTCGTTTCGAACATAATTATTACAAATCAGAATATCAGCATCGATTTTGAGGTAGATCTCTTCCTGTGGGTGCAGGCGGTAGAATATATCCAAGGTGTCTCCTGACGTGAGTAAAAGCGGAACCAAAGCCTCTCAACTTGAGAGCGTGGCTTGGCGACGGCGGTTCCCGTAGCTGAGTCTGGCATTGGTCCCACTTACTTGTGTCATACTCCTCACTTTGTTCTTTAAATTAGAACGTACATTTACCACCACTGATCTGCATTTAGACTCAGCAACTGGCTTCGGGGTTTGGGTCACTTAGCTATCAGCTTGCTTTCGGGAGATAGTGGGTTCGAACCCCACTGAAGATGGTTTTCCGTCGTTTTCCGTTTTCTCACCAGGCAAATACAGGGGCTGTACACATATCTTCCCACTGCCTCCTTTATGATTCTTCACCTGTTTCATCTTTTTGTTCCCCCATTTCTTCCATCCGCGGCGACAATTTGGCCACCGAGAACTGTGTTGTTAACAATGACTAGCTTTGAGCTGTTTCCACTCTCCTGAGATGAGCAAGGAATGGTCTACAACACGGCTGCAAGTAAGGTATTCTGCCTGCTTTCAATGAAATTACCATCTCCATTCCTCTTTCCTTCATATATATTCTGCTGGTGGAGTGTCAAATAGAACAGTGATGACGAAGGTCACAGCCCCAATGTGAAAACATTTGTACGAATTAATTCTACAATATTTATGTATTTCAAACTTGTCTCTGTAAATTGTTTATTGCCGGTCCCGTGGTGTAGGGGTAGCGTGCCTTTCTCTAACTCGGAGGCTCCGGTCTAGAAAACTAAGAATAACGGCCGACAAGATTCGTCGTGCTGACCAGACGACACCTCGTAATCTGCAGGCCTTCGGACTGAGCAGCGCTCGCGTGGTAGGCCACGGTTCTTCAGGGCTTTGAGCCATGGGTTGGTATATTGTTTCGTGGGTCATATTTACAAAAATAGGTGCATTAGACTACGCGTAGTGAGTAGAATAATAACGTAAACAATTTTATTTTTCAGATTCAGATTTTCTACTTGAATCTCAAGAAGAATTTCTGGATGCAACCGTTTAGATTTGTCCACCAGCATATCCTGACCGCAGTGACGAACAACAATTAACACTCTGTCAGGAAATCAACATCAACAGCTCTTCCTCACAAAAATATCTGATAATGGCGCTGACGAAGAAATTATAGGGACTGTGGAAGACGAAGTAGATGATACAAGCAATACCATCGCTAGTGACAAGCAGTAATTGATGGAATTTATTCATGAGCATCGAAACAACAGAAACTGTAACACCCTGTACAGAGGAATAGGAAACAAATTGACATCGCACCAAAGCTTGAGCGTACTTGCACCAGGACAGATATTTTAAATGAAGATTTATCGCCGTAAAATTGTTGAGTAATGTGCCTGTTGCTTCTAAATTGCAATACGCTTCTTTATTTGAAGGATTTTAAATTTGTTTGGAAGCAACACCAAAACTTCGCTGGTTTTAGTATAATTATTATAGAAAAAACGTATTATTTATGTGTTTAAATAGAGTGAGTGTCTCCCATCGGGTGGCCGACAGGCGCGTACAGCTTATCTGCCGCCCGTTGACTCATCACTTCCCGTTACACAACGCAGCGACAGCATGGGAATGCCCGCACATCGCAGTTCAGGTCCGGCTCCAATTGTTGTCGAGTTGTGAAGTGTTACTTCGTGCTATTATTTACATAATGTGTACACGGTACAGAAAAGGGTATTTATGTATGATAATTACGTAAAAACAGAGTCTATCAGAGAAGTCGTTAGGCAATTTGTAACACAATTTCCAGGTGTACGCCCTCCACACAGAGAGACCGTGCGGAAACTCGTAAACTAATTGAGAGGAACTGGTTCTTTACTCGATAAGAAACGGAAGCAAATGAAATCGTAGAAATCTTCAACATACGCCTACAAAATTCCTAAGACGACTTGGACTGGCAGCTGGGGTTTAGAAGAGCTCAGCATGGTGGGCTACAAAAATGTTAAAATTGAAATAACCGCAGTTGCGGAAGACGAAGTTATGCGTGCGAATCGCGGTTTCCTAAGACGATGCCAGAAATGTGTGGATGCAGGAGGAGGACATTTCCAACATCGCCTGTCATAAGGTAGCAGCTTATTTTAATAATTCTTAATTACTAATTTTCTTAATACTTATTTTCTTAATTTTAATTGTTATCTCATGTCATGCACGGATAAACTGAGCAAAGCGACCTTGTTGTTATAGCGCGGAGCGGGCAGTGATGAGTCAACGGGCGCGCCTGCCGGCCAACATGTGAGAGGAACTCACTGTATAAGATTTCAATTTCCGACCGGGCGAGTTGGTCGTGCGCGTAGAGGCGCGCGGCTGTGAGCTTGCATCCGGGAAATAGTAGGTTCGAATCCCACTACCGGCAGCCCTGAAAATGGTTTTCCGTGGTTTCCCATTTTCACACCAGGCAAATGCTGGGGCTGTACCTTAATTAAGGCCACGGCCGCTTCCTTCCAACTCCTAGGCCTTTCCTATCCCATCGTCGCCATAAGACCTATCTGTGTCGGTGCGACGTAAAGCCCCTAGCAAAAAAAAATTTCAATTGCTAACCCACTCTGAATTAATATTTATACTAATTTACAAACTAATGCACTCTTATAAACTTGTTACTATGTACAAATTAAAAGGGTCTTTATTTAAAGGACACCACTCCGAAAGTGCCCAATGCCCCATTTTTTGGGCGATGCATTATGCAAAATCTATGCAATAAAATATTGACTTCTGCACAATCAAAAGACCCAATATGATACCTTTAATAACAAACGAACACAAATTTTGAAAAAAAGAAAAATAGTTTGGGAAGATGTGGGTTAAGGCCACGGCCACTTCCTCCCCTCTCATCGCCGCCGTAATACCTACAGCATATGTGTTCATGCGACGTAAAGCAGACTGTAAAAAAAATCTACACTTAGCACTGTCGTCCAGGTGGAAGACCGGGCGAGTTGGGGGCGCTGCTGTGAGCTTGCATCCGGGAGATAGTGGGTTCGATCCACAGTATCGGCAGGCCTGAAGATGATTTTCCGTGGTTTCCCATTTTCACACCAGACAAATGCTGGCTGTGGCTGTGCCGTATTTAAGGCCACGGTCGCTTCCTTCCCACTCCTAAGCCTTTCCTATCCCATCGTCGCCCTAAGACCTATTCGTGACGGTGCGACGTGTAAATCAAATTGTAAAAATAAATTCCAGGTGGAAGACACTGTATCAATTTTTACCTACATATTTCTTACATAATTTGAAAGAAATTCGAATTTATCCAACGTCACTCATGGTGAATTATTCCGAAGCCTAATTTCTCTTCTTACGAACAGTCCCGACCCGAGCGGTACTGCGAGGGCTAGCGAGTCTCATTTTCATGGCCCTTCACATTTTTAACCGATGCATTCATTCTTCGAAGTGTTGGAGCTCTTCTATTTTCTTCCCGGCTACTACTAATAGAGAATAGTTCCCCTGTGAAAAGCATCACCATCGCCACCTCTATGGTAGATCATTATCTCCGATATCGTCCAGCTGACATAGCCTCAGAATTACTGACTGCCTTAGGAGAAGCCAACATGGCGAGGTTATTACATCTATTGTGTAAGATGTATGAGACAGGAGAAGTGTCATCCGATTTTCGTCAGAAAGTTGTTATACCTGTTCCCAAGAAAACCGGTGCTGACAAATTTGAAAACTATCGCACCATCAGTTTAGTATCTCACCCCTGCAAAATTTTAACATGTATTATTTACAGAAGAATGGAAAGACAAGTTGAAAGTGAGAAGATCAATTTGGTTTCAGAAGAAATATAGGAACACTTAAAGCAACCTGACTTTACGTCTGGTCTTAGAGGATAGAATTAAGATGGACAAGCCTACGTACATGGCATTCGTAGATCTAGAAAATGTAATCGATAATGTTGATTCTGAAGGTGATGGGGATCAGGTACCGAGATGAAGAATCATCTACAATCTCTATAAAAATCAGTGTGCAGTGATAAGAATCGAGGGCTTTGAAAAAGAAGCAGCAACCAGTGGCGGCCGGTCAGTACGTGCTACCGGGCTCCAGCACGTAGCTTGGAACTGTAAGGAATATTGTTTATGTACAGTACAATTATCCTGGTGCCTTTTCGTTGTTTTGAGTACGATATGAATTTATGTTTTGTGAAAATCAGGACGAGATCTGTCGAACACCTAGCGCCGTTCTCCCGGGGAACAAGGCTCGTGCTCATGAGAAGTGAGCCCTTGCTTGTAGCCTGAAGGAAGCAATACGCAGGCGCAGCCAAGCTTGCAACAGTCCCCCTAGCCGGCGGAGTATACCGTAAACCGGGATCAACTTTCACTGATCCCGTTTATAGTTACTTCCTCTCCCGCAAGGGGGTAGAATTACTCGATGTCTCCTGCTACCCGGAGCGCAGCGAGGGATCCAGTCGGCCGTGCTTATGTTGAACGTGGTAAGCGAATCTGCCACTAGAGAGTAGCATCGTCTGGGTTCGAAAGTAAAGCGTAAGTGGAGGCAATCTATCTCACACATGCTTATTAAAATATCCATCTTCCTTTTGTGTCAAAAATAAGGAATTCGTAGGTGAGTCAAAGAATCTTTGACTGACCCTAAATGTTATCCCGCATTACAATGTAATTTACTCTGGTGAAATGAAATAGCGTATGGCTTTTAGTGCCAGAAGTATCCGAGGACATGTTCGATTCGCCAGATGCAGATCTTTTGATTTGACATCCGTAGGCGACCTGCGAGTCGTGATGAGGATGAAATGATGATGACGACAACACGTACACCCAATGATGGTTAAAATTCCAGACCCTGCCGGGAATCGAACCCGGGATCCCTGTGACCAAAAAGGCCAGCGCGCTAACCATTTAGCCATGGAGCCGGACATTTACTCTGGTAACCTAATAGGGGAGGTCCAATGAATCAGTTGGCAGCTCTTTCAGTTGCTTTGTGCAGTTTTTAATCTCGCGGTTATATTACTGGTGCGTGTTTTTCCTGTCATTGTGTTAGTGCTAAAGTTTATACGAAGATTTATCAAATTATTTATCCACTGCAGTGTATATAAAGTGAAATTAAATTAGTGTTCTTAGTGGGGATCTATATTCCCACGATTCTATTTGCACTGATGTAAGTTGCGCCATTAGGTTAGTAAAAACAATATTTCTTCAATGAATTATTTATCTCGTAGACAGTTGTCGAAGAATTCATCTGCTTCCAAATTAATTTTTTTTTGTTCTGAGTAATAAATTGCGAGAAAATTTGTATTATTATTATTATTATTATTATTATTACTATTTCTATTATGATTATTAGTAGTAGTAGTATTATTACCAAGTTTGAAGTATGCGTTGTTCATCATGGCAATATGCAGATTTAAAACAGCGTATTTAGCTTGTTTTTTGTAGCACGTAGGACGATTTTTTCACGAGCCGCCACTGGCAGCAACCCAGAAATGAGTGAGGCAAGGTTGCAGTTTTTACACCTACTTTTCATTGTTTATATATAACAGGCAGTCAAGGAAATCAAAGAGGAATTTGGGAAGGGAATCACAATCCAAGGAGAGTAAATCAAAACCCCAAGATTTGCCGATGATATCGTTATTTTGACTGAGAGTGCAGTCTATCTCGAGAAATTGCTAAATGGTACGGACGGGGTCTTGGGTAAGGGGTACCAGGTGAAAATAAATAAGTCCAAAACAAAAGTAATGGAGAGCAGTCGAACGAAGTCAGGTGATGCAGGAAATAGGAAATGAAGTCTTAAAGGAAGTAGGTGAATATTGTTACTTGGGCAGTAAAATAGCTAACGATAGCACAAGTAAGGAGGAGAGGAGGTTGATTTGGTTCAATTTTACGAGAAGAAGAGATAGAATGATAGGACGTATCTTAGACACCCAGGACTTGTGCTGTTAGTTTTTGAAGGAAGTGTAACTGGTAAGAATGGTTGGGGCAGACCAAAGTATGATTATGACAAGCAGATTAGAGCAGATGTAGGATGCAGCAGTTACGTAGAAATGAAAAGCTTAGCACAAGATAGGGTGGCATGGACGGCTGCATCAAACTGGTGTATGGACTGATGACATAAACAAGAACATCGTCCAGCTTCAACGGGCTGCGAGTGAAAGCAGATAGTGAACAGCAGCGCGTGAAGAAGTCCGCGAGATGGCATAACATCTAGTAGTAGCTCGTAAAGAAGCGAACAGATTGATGACGGTAGAAAGCGTGGCACAAAACTGGGCAAGAATGTTTTCATCACGTCTGCAGACAACAGCGAGACAGAAAAATCGTCGCCTTCTGCATTGGTCACGCTTAATTTTTTCTCTGTTCTCTTACAAATATTTCCTTCAGTTACATAACGTCTTTTGTTTAAGAATCACGTAACATCAATCATAACATTTATCATTGAATGTCATAAAGAAATAAACGACAGAATTGTTACGCTCTGATGAGTTGGCAATCACTTGCAAATCTCAGAAATTAGTCATTTCACTGGGAGTGGTGAGTAAGAAGAGCTCACAAGAGAGGACAACGAAATGGAGTTCATATTGTCCTTGTCAGTTAACGTTTGTGGTGTACAGACGATTTGTTTGTGTTCCACATGACGTGAATTTCTCGAATTTCTACTTTTCATTTGTTGCTCAGCATCACATTTTACACTATGAAAAATATATTTGGACAACAAATTATTACCTTACAAATCGCCCAACTGATAGTCATAACTAGGGCTCGGAACTTGAAGACTTACAAATTGCCTAAAAGACCTAGAACTAGCAAAAAGGACGAAAATATGCGATCGAATTTCATTCATAATTTTAGTTTTAGCAACATATTTAACACATGAATATATTGTTTTAAAATGCAAAATTGTGGTCGTAAGGAACATACAGTTAAATACAGGGTATACTGACCATGGAAAGAAATGCTTCTTTTCCTAATGGTCTCTGTTATTTTCTCCATATGCAGATATAGCTCATGATTGTGTCTTCTCCTATATTTCTCAATTTTCCTTTACAAGGCCCAAGATCTTCCTTAGAATCTTCCTCTCTTTGGCTTCTAGCTGTTCTTCCAGAACTGTCTTATTCATTGACAGGAATTCTGCTGCATATAGAGCTTCAGGTCGAATATTACTGTACAGTAAAGTCTAAGCTTCGATTTGAAATGTATTGACCGTATGTTATAATTATATATCTCTGGTGAGGTGATAGGCCATTTCCATCTTGTTGATTCTTGATTAAAATGCCTCTTTATTATAAATTAGAACACAAAACATAAAGAAAGTGGGGAGGCTATATTAGCATTACGTCAAATTTTGGAAAGAACGATAGAAATCAACAGGAAAACTTATGTAACATTTATTGACTTGCCTTCGATAATGTTGAGTGGAAATTGCTTGTTCAAGTAATGGATAATATGGGACTTGACTGTAAAGACAAGGGCTTTATTCTGAATCTGTAAAAAGCCCAAACCATGGAAGTTAATACTAATGGTACTATAAGGGAAACAGGAGTACGACAAGGCTGCCCACTGTCACATATCTCTTTAACCTGTTCATACAAAATGCAGTCAGAGAAATGGAAGGGTGAATTTTAATGGTATTCAGGTGCACAGCTTTACAGATAATATTGCTCTCTTAGCTAATTCTGGATAGGATATGAGTAAGATGCTAAGAACATACAACAAATTCTTAGAAAAAATTAAACTAAAAATAAATATAAAGAAAACAAAATTCATGATAGTAGACGAATAGAAGCCTACAGGTAGAAAAACCTTAAAATTATAAAAAAAACACCGATAGAACAAGACACAGAATTCTCCTATTTGCGTAAGGCATTTGACAGGGTAGATCATGGGAGACTACTGGCAAAAATGAGTGCAATTGGACTTGACAAAAGAGTTACTGAATGGGTGGCTCTGTTTCTAGAAAATAGAACTCAGCGAATTAGAGTAGGTGAAGCTTTATCTGTCCCTGTAAAAATTAAGAGGGGAATTCCTCAAGGCAGTATTATTGGACCTTTATGTTTTCATATATATCAATGATATGTGTAAAGAAGTGGAATCAGAGATAAGGCTTTTAGCAGATGATGTTATTCTGTACAGAGTAATAAATAAGTTACAAGATTGTGAGTAACTGCAAAATGACCTCGATAATGTTGTGAGATGGACAGTAGGCAATGGTATGATGATAAAGGGGGATAAAAGTCAGGTTGTGAGTTTCACAAATAGGAAAAGTCCTCTCGGTTTTAATTACTGCGTTGATGGGGTGAAAGTTTCCTTTGGGGATCATTGTAAATACCTAGGTATAATTATAAGGAAAGATCTTCATTGGGGTAATCACATAAATGTGATTGTAAATAAAGGGTACAGATCTCTGCACATGGTTATGAGAGTATTTAGGGGTTGTAGTAATGATGTAAAGGAGAGAGCATATTTGTCTCTGGTGAGACCTCAACTTGAGTATGGTTCCAGTGTATGGGACCCTTACCAGGATTACTTGATTCAGGAACTGGAAAAAATCCAAAGAAAAGCAGCTCGATTTGTTCTGGGCGATTTCCGACAAAAGAGTAGCGTTACAAAAATGTTGCAAAGTTTGGGCTGGGAAGACTTGGGAGAAAGGAGACGAGCTGCTCGACTAAGTGGTATGTTCCGAGCTGTCAGTGGAGAGATGTCGTGGGAGGACATCAGTAGACAAATAAGTTTGGATGGTGTCTTTAAAAGTAGGAAAGATCACAATATGAAGATAAAGTTGGAATTCAAGAGGACAAATTGGGGCAAATATTCGTTTATCGGAAGGGGAGTTAGGGATTGGAATAACTTACCAAGGGTGATGTTCAATAAATTTCCAATTTCTTTGCAATCATTTAAGAAACGGCTAGGAAAGCAACAGATAGGGAATCTGCCACCTGGGCGACTGCCATAAATGCAGATCAGTAGTGATTGAAGTTGAAGTTATGTGTAATTACCTGCGGTAATAACAGATCCCTTTGGGAAATCAACAAAATAATAGTGGTAGCAAGCAAGCCTTCCGAAAAAAGAAAAAAATATTGCTAAACTACCATCTCAGTTTGGAGACAAATAATAATGTCTCAAGAGCTTTGCTTGGACTGTGCTACTGTATGGATGCGAAGCCTGGACATTACGAAAACAGAAAGAAACAAAACTTGTGGCTGCAGAAATGTGGTTTTGTAGAAGATTTCATAAACAAGTTGGGTGGATAAAAAACAAATGATCTTGTTTTAAAGAACGTAAAAGAGGATCGATGTTTATTGAATACGATAAAGAAGAGGAAAAAGAGATCCTTGGATACGCTATGAGACATGACTCTTTTCACCAAACCATCACTGAAGGTAAAGTACTGGGAAAGAGATCCAGGGGATGACCAGGGATGTCATAAATCAGGAACTCCCCCTTGGATGAACTGGTATGTGGTTCATAGAGCAACATGAAGAGGCTAGAAGAAGATCGTCAGATGTGCCTCTAGTAGATCATGACGATGATGGTTCATTCGCCTAGTAATTATTATTATCATCATCATCTCCATATAATGAAGTGTACCGTTTTACCAAATGACTGAACTGTGATACCACTACTTTCTCTCGGACCTGGCATATTGTGTGGGTGCGAGGTTTAGGAGTCAAGTGTTACCTCACCATGTATGTACACATGTCGGCCAGTCGGCCGGACAAAGAGAACCCGGCTGTCTCATTAACCCTATCACCAGGGTAATAACTTGTAGAGCGCTCTTATTAACAGTGACAAATGTTCACGCGTGACTCACCCACAAGATATTACCTTGTAGCGGGCTATCTCCGCTGCTAGGACTCAATTATCAAGTTCACATTTTAATTCTGGTACAAAATCGTTTCCGGCGAAGAAATTGCAACTTCTATAGGCAGGATGTGTGTTGCGTATGGTACATTAGCAGTCTACGCAGCAGAATGCATGTATTACAGATCAGTTAATTCCTTCGCTTAAAAAAGAAAATCAATGTGTTCGTCGTTTACCCGTGCGTTGATATCACCATCAGGAAGACAAGCAATATTTTCGCAAGTTAGTGGAATAATCAATGTCAGATTCATTGGCTAAATGGTCGTCATTGAAGCCTTCCCTGCACATAGGGTTGGCGCCAGGAAGGGCATCCGGCCGTAAAATAGGGCCAGATCCACATGTGGGACACAGTTGGCAACCGCGACTGCACAGGTGTGGAAAAAGTGGTGGAAGAAGGAGAAGAGGAATAATCTATGTATTAAAAGACTTTACTAAAAGCAGCTTCGGCATATCCGACCGTCCCTTCACTGGACCGATTTGCTTCATTACTGTTTTATTCTCTCCGGAATTGCCTGCCGGTGAATCATGAGACACTGATAGGTCTCTAAGTTCAGCCAGCTTGAGTAATCATAAAATCAAATAATTAAATGTTCACTCTAGTCATTGCAGGCGAAGGCTTACCCTAACCCTAGCAGGTTGCTAAGCGACTAACACTTTTAATATTCTGATATATGTGACACATGCAGCCATGTTTGATTACTGCCTGTCAAGCCAGACATCACGGAAGAATACTCTTCGATTTAGGGAACAACAAGCAACATATGGCAGAGTCTTCCTGATAACTTACATGTTGCTAAGAAAGAGTAAAGATCATGTATCTTAAAAAAAGTTCTCTGTCTGGCAAAAATCGCTCCTTCGAGAATAATACATGAGCTCACAAGAGAACGTTTCTACATAGAAGACCTGCAATTAAAAATGGCATTGCCTTCTACGGCACAATACCTACCAAGAACTGCAGGATACAATAGCGAATATATGGATAGAACAGACGGCATGGTGACGTCAGAAGGAATGAATTCTGACTTCGAACTGCGGAATACCATAACGCGCTTCTTATTAAATGTCCATAATACCATTGAAAAGGACAGGCAAAGGAATTCGACTACGACAGGCATATATCATGAATTATCTGATCTATTTATAACGAATGACGCGGAGAAGCACGGGTCATTAAGTATATATATTATTCATGCTGATGTGCAACTTCGTAATGAAATATAATTGTACAGGAACACGAGTACCACGGAAATGAAAACAAAATACAAATAGTTGGGAGTTTAGATCCAACAAAAGAATATTCTAGACTATATTTTCGTCATATACGGACTATCCATAAGTTTTCTTTATGGAGATGAACACACATGACCTTGTAAGGTGTGAGGATTTTAGATCTTCCTTACAATCCACTGTTAGAAGGCGACATTACGGTATTGTGTCGCGCACACCAGACGGAGCAGTGGGTGCGCCTCGCTGAACATACAGCGGCCGTCAGCCAGTAAAGCATACCGCCCTTTGTAGACCTGTCACTGAGGTCAAGACACACACTGTACTCGTTCGTATCCCAGTCGAGGCATGTTGGCTATCAACGATGTGACTAAGACACATTTGAGTTGGATCTTCTCCACAGCCCACGTTCATCAGATGGTTCTATGTACAGCTTCGGACACGACTTGAATTTGTAGCTTTAATCTTGCAAACATTTCTAAACAGACAAAGAAGGAGTCCCCATACTAAGAAAAAAGTAAAATTAACCAATTTCCTCAATTGTGCCAAACGTTGAAGGGATAAAGGGCCCGAAAAATTCAAATTTTGAGTCTTGGAAAGCTTATCGAGCTAAGAACCAAATTTCGAAAATCACTTCCGGCCTAAATGCAATTCCGAAAACAAATCCTAAAATCGCTTGTTTTTTAAATTCATATCCTAGCGAAATTAACTTATTTAGGCTACTTACTTCCTTCTGTAATGAGTTCCTTGGTTCAGCACTCTCAGGCGTTTCTTGATTCTGAAAAATGTCCACACCGAATGTTGTAATAAAGGTAAGTGAAGTGAAACTCTGCAATGACACACGTTAGCGCTCGTAGTGGTAGAAAAAGGCAAACTGCTATTCTAATCCACCGGATAACGATGATTAAGAAAAGGATTGTAATTTCTAGGAATAAATAAAGAATATATTCTCATACCTTATTGTATTTTATTTATCAAATACTCGTAGCTCACATCCCTGGGATGTTTTCGACATTGAGTGGCTTGTTTGACCTGTGGAGTTTTCTTTATTCATTTGTGAAATGTATTGTATGTAACTCACATATTCAAAACTTGGGAAATAACAATTAGTATCTGAATTATAGAACTCTCAAAATTAACAAAAATACCAATTATTCACTTAATGATGGATAAACTCCACCTCAACCTCTACTTACTTTCCTAAGAACTAGAAAAAGTATTCGAATTAGTGCTTGGAAAGTTTCTGTGGAAGTTCTTGTGACATGAAATTTCCCGAGGCTTACACTGCTACTGTCCAAGATATTTATGACAGTATTACCATGCAAATGAGAAGCCCTGTAGGCCTAATCAAACCATTTCATGTGAAAGTCACCTTGACCAGGGATAATTCATTGAGTCTTTGCTTTCAGCTCGCTGATGCAACACGTGACTCACTACATCCAGATTCCGACACCCCTTTGTCCTAATCAGTAAAAGTGGATGTTGACCCAAGAACGACGTGTCAGGGAGACTGGGACAGAGTACATGGAATGTGATCTTGGTGACAATGAGTTAACAGACTACAAAGTAAGGCTAAAGGGTGAACAGCTACTAAGTGTGTCTTAGAAGTGAAGCTTCCACGGTGTGTATAACCGTGGAACCGTGTTGTTGTTTCCTGTACATTCCGTACAGTTACCCGACGTTTCGAATACATTGCAGTATTCTTTGTCAAGGCGACTGAAATACCCCTAGTCGATCCGAGGAAATCAATTTCCCAGTAAGCAATTTAACGTGGTCCAGTCGCTGAGAGGCAAAGAGAGGGCAAGTTTCAAGTGGAGGTGAGAGGTGATCCAGGATACGAATCCTGTACGGGAAGGATATTCTCAAAGTAATAGGCAGTTCGACACCTTAGAAAGATGATGAGTAACTACCTGGTTCACTCGCCTTCCTGAAACACTGCAGGGAGAACAGCATTATACCAGCATATGTGAGACTGAAATATCACACCAAGAACCAACGGACAGAGCGTATTCTTCGTGAAAAAATCATAAAACTTCACAGGGAAAGGATTAGTGACACCAGACAGACACTTATTTCACCACCACTTATAACTTTCCAGCATTTTGTCTCTGAATGACTGGACCACGTTAGATTGCTGCCTCGGAGACTGACTACCTTGGATCGAGTAGGGGTATTACAGTCGCCTTGACAATATACTCGAAATTTCGACTAACTGTACGGAATGTAGAGAAAACAACAACAACACGGGTCAACCCGGAAGAAGAACCAAACTCAGCTACGAAGTGTCTCACTACTTTGGGACACAACATGATGACCTGCCCTCACACCAACACTCTCTAGCGGCAGCTCGGTATCTATTAGCGGCTTATAGGATTTACTACGTCTATTGTAGTCAGATTTGCCAAATCGTCTACTGCACTCGACAGGAAGCAAGGGTAAAGACTTAAGAGAGTGTGGAAGGAAGGTAAAATGGTAACCTCTTCACACCAAACAAGGATCACTTAGAACTTGTTAACTCAGCAGGCTGTGACTGACTACTGGATTCAGGCTTCCATTCAAGGACTGAGGCCATCATGTTTTGCCCTTGGTTCCTTACTGACGAATAATGTGAGCACTGATGAAGACGCCACACGTCGGATAAAGACTGCCGCGTTGAAGTGAAGGTGTATTCTGCCTTCCTGCAATGCCAATAGGAACCTAATGCATGGTTTATGAAACTGCCGTTATACCTGCTGTGCATGGGCGCCCATACGATAGTTTGTAGGCGGGGGGGGGGCTAGACCTGGGGGTATGTAGTATTTTTAATATTTTGGAACATGAATAGCGACTTGTATTCCACGGTAGAGTATCACACACACGGTACCCCATGCCACTTCTACGTAATACCGATTTTTAAATCATTATCTTGAAAGAAAAACACCTGACTATATTCGATTTTTTCCTTTCCCTGAGAGCTAGGTGGGGGGGGCACTTGCCCCCGGGTATTGGCGCCCATGCTGCTGTGATATATGGAACAGAATGCTGGATCATCAAAAATGTGTGTGGACATTGACTGCATGTGAATGAAAATAAAATGGTTAGATATGCAGGAGATGTCAAGCGAATCGACAAGATCAGGAATGAATAGATAAGAGGTTTCTTTAAATTCGCTCCGGTTCCTGCGAAACGCAACGAGAGCCGCATGAGACTGTAAAGTCACGAAATAAGAAGGAATGATTCTTACGTCGTCAAAGAAGTACTTAGCATAGTAAATTCATCCAGAGAAAGAGGCAGGCCGATAATGATGTGATGAACAAACACGGAAAAAGGAAAATCAGTATCGCCAACCTTCCTCCAGCGGCAACACAGGATGTAGCTCCAGTGTAGGAATGCCGACCACAAATGAATTAGGAAAAGACAAAAGAAGAAGAAGAAAGAGAAGAAGAAGAAAGAGATGATTTAGGAAATAAGTGATTCCCAAGCATTTGATGCGCACTGCTCCCTATCCCTGCTGTTCACGTACAGGGAGTGATAAAGTGATTCGAATAGAACCCACCCGACAAAATGGTCTATCATATAAATTGTACCATGCATATAGCAATGTAATTTGCACAAGATTTATGGTCAATTTTGTTATGTTTGTTGGATGTTGAAAGATTTTATGAATGCACTCTTCTCTCCGCCTATGCATATTCCTAGTGAGTCACCACTCTGTTTCTCCGATGGTTTTTCCGATTTAAGAGAGAAATATCCTTCAAATGTCGTAGCGTACGGGATTTGTTTGCACACTCCTTGTGGGACTGAGAGTTTCTTTCCTAAGCACGTCATATTTAAAGGTTGTGATCCCCACGATCCCGTTACCTCAACAACCTGTATTTCTTGTTGTGGGGTTTGCTGAAGAACAGCAACATGGCTCAGGATGGTGCCACGTTGAACAGGTGAAATGCCAGTATCTGGGCAACAGTCGGCCGTAATGGAATGTTGCGCCACGGATTTGTTTTATTTGTTACTATGTAATAAATAGTAGCATCCTACTATACGGCATGGACACTAACTGAGGCCATAAGCAAGAGATAGAAATCGTTCGAAGTGTGGGCGTACGGAATGATGCTGAAGATACCTTGGACAGGTAAAAGGACCAATATGGAAGTTTTTCACCGCATGCAAAAAGAACCAGAAATTGTCTCTACCATCAAGAGAAGGAAGCTAGAATACTTTGGCCATATGATAAGGAACAGCAAACACAACTTTCTACAAGTAAAGTGAAAATTAATGGCAAACGTGGTCCGGGGCGAAGTAGAACATCGTGGCTCGGTAGTTTCTGTGAACAAACAGCAGATCATGTTCTGCGAGGACATGGTACATGAAGAATAAGAAGAGATAGTAGTATATTTACTGTCACGGTACTTACTTGTAAATTTCCCATCAGCAATGCTTGCCACTTCAAAAAAAAAACATAGAAACGACACATAGAATTTCATAATTTACAAAATTGCAAACTTACATTGATTTTCTTTACAAGTTGCTTTACGTCGTGACGACACAGACAGGTCTTATGGCGACGATGGGATAGGAAAGGTCTAGGTGTGGGAAGGAAGCAGCATTGGCCTTAATTAAGAGACAGCCGTGGCATTTGCCTGGTGTGAGAATGGGAATCCACGAAAAACCATCTTCAGAGCTGCCAACAGTGGGGTTCGAACCCACTATCTCCCGGATGCTTGCTCACAGCTGCCCGTCCCTAATCGCACGGCCAACTCGCCCTGTCTGTAAATATATGACATAACTCTCAGGTAATAATAATAATGTCATTCTGTTTTTACATCCCGCTAATTACTTTGGACGGTTTTCGGAAACGCTGATGTGCCGGCATTTTGTCCCGCAGGAGCTCTTTAACGTGCCAGTAAATCCACTGAGACGAGGCTGGTGCATTAGAGCACTTTCAAATACCAGCAGCTTGAGCCAGGATCGAACCTGCCAAGTTCAAGGTAGAAGGCTGGCGCGTCAACCGTCTGAGCCACTCAGCCCGGCTCCATAACTCCTAAGGTTATAACTAATTTCACAACGTAGGATTTCATAATTCTTTGCCTCATCTTGTTACATAATTAGCACTGGCACTTCTTTGAGACGAATTACTGTAACTGTAAGAGCACCTAATGTCAAATGAACTGTGAGGACAACGATTACACATCGCGTGTATCTGTGCAGTAAACAGTGAATTTTATTGTAGTAAGTCCTTTAAGTTTGGTATAATACTTCTCCTTGAACCACTTCGTAATAAACAGGTTGTTCGGAATCAACGTGAACCTGGTACTTGAGCGTTGGAGGGTTGGTAATACTGTTAAATAATTTGAAAAAATAATAAGACATCTCCCACCGTAGACATTTTATGAGCTGCTGAAGTTAGGCAATCAGATCGCTTCGAGGGCGAATTCAAATGGTATTTACCAAATCTGTACATGACTTAAGAACGACTTTGAGAGCATGTGTCACTGTGATCCTGTGAGCTCGGAGTATGTAATCGAAACCCTGCCCTGCCGGTCTTAAGCCATGTACAGATTTAGCAACGCCGCTGCGCAAATTGCATTGAATTTGCCCGCGGAGCGTTCTGATTGCCTGCTGATAAAAAGACAAAGGTGTAAAATATCGAATTGTTCCTTTATCAGTATGACCAACACTCTAATGCTGTTCACCCTGTTTCCGACTACCCTGCATGTTATACTGCAAGAAGATTATTACGCTTACCGATCGGTATTAAAGTAGCTAACTGAAATAACGACTAAATGTTCGTTAGGCAGTTTTCTACCGATTATTGCACAAATAATACCTACGTGCTCTGTTTGTCGACTTAGAAAGCATTTAATCAATAGCGCTTCCATACAAAACGTGGTCTCGATTTTAAAATCGCACGCTTGCTCGCGTACTCACGAATATGACTGTCACGTCACGTTCCTTGTCTGTCCGATGGAGACTGAAAGCCATAAGCAGACCACACGATAACACAGGTGCACCTCAGCTGACCTCTTGTTCCCTCTAGTGGGAGGATCAGCATGGCGACGGGAAGGTCATCTGACCGTAAAACTGTGCCCTGTGTAGTTTGATCCTTCCATCGGGAGGGGCACATGTCCATAAAACTAGACCCTGTGTAGTTAAGCCCCTCCAAGATGGCATCGGGAGGGGCATATATCCGTAAAACTAGGCCCAGTATAGATAGGCTCCTCCAAGACGACGTTGGGAAGGGCAACTGACCGTAAAACTAGGCCCTGCGTTGTTAGGCCCGTCCATGAGGTTAGGCTTCCTCTCTTATGCGAATCCCCATTTCCCTAGTACTCAAGATAGCGTCGCGAGAATCTCCATTGCCCCACTACACAAGATGTCGACGGGAACGGCATCTAGCCGTAAAAATGACGTTAGGCTCCTCCATGAGGTTAGGCTTGCTCTCTTACGCGAATCCACATTGCCCTACTACTTAAGATGACGTCGGGAAGGGCATCTAGCCGTAAAAGTGAGGTTAGGCACCTCTTTGAGGTTAGGCTCGCTCTCTTACGCGAATCCGCATTGCCCTACTAATAAAAACGGCGTCGCGAGAATCCCCATTGTCCTACTACTCAAGATGGCGTCGGGAAGGGCATCTGCCCGTAAAACTGAGGTTAGGCCCTCCAAGATGGCGTCTTTGAGGTTGGGCTCGCTCTCTTATGCAAAATCCGCGAATCAGCATAGCCCTGCTACTATACGAGGTGTCAATGACCTCGGGTCAGAACCCGCATAGATATACTACTAGGGGTGGCAGTGGCGTAGATAAAAATATTTTCTCAATCCCCTTTGCTATACTACTTACATTATTCCACCCACCTCCTCAATTACAGCGTTCATCTAGTTTCATTGCAGGATTAAACATTATTTGCTATATTTAATAATTTAATTATGCGTTGAGGAAACTCTAAGGAAACTACACAAAGGCACCTGATAATGACATTCAGTTCACATATTGTGAACCTACAGACAGCCCAACCTAGACGTTAAAGATTTCCTTGTGACCCTAATAGCCTAATTTGGATTGCATGCAAGGCGTTATTTGATCAAGCGTAACAATTTTTTTCTATTTAAAAGTGGATTTTTCTTTTTGTAGCAACTTTAGATGGTAGAAACGATAGAAATATTCTTAATTAAGATTATAATATAGAAATATCGGAAGAAAGGGAAACGCAATCATTGAGATACGTATGGAAAGGTTAAAATGAGAACATGACCTTCAAACCGTGACGACATGTGTAGTACTAACCTAAACCCTGAGTGTAGCGACACCCGGAGTTGAGAATCGAATAGTTGTAATCCATATGGGTGTTCATCAAGCACCAATCACCACTGATCTGCATTTAGGTGGAAGATTATACCTATCTATTATTCACCCAGTCTTTTCTTAAATTATTGTAAAGAATTTTGCTAAATTATTCCAACCACTAACTTTTTTCCCTATAAATGAATATTTGCCCCAAATTGTCCTCTTGAATTCCAAATTTATCTATACATTGTGATCTTTCCAACTTTTAAACGACTCAACCTTAGTGGTCTACCAATATCATTCCAAGCCATCTCTCCACTGACAGCTCAGAACATACCACTCAGTCGAGCAGCTCGTCTCCTTTCTCCCAAGTCTTCCCAGCCCAAATTTTGCAACAATATTGTAACACTGCTATTTTGTCGGAACAAATTTAGCTGCTTATTCGTGTACCTGGAAAACCAGGAACACTAATTCATTGTGGTGAAACTATTTATGAACAATATCTGAAGATGGCACTTTTCATCTCTTTCATATACAATTTATATGTTGGGGATGATTCTGATGTGAAATTCCCCGTACACGAATAGTATTCCACACTCGCCGGATGAAGCAAAATCAATCAGAAATTTTCCTCAAAATTATTCCACAGCTCTGTTGTTTCGCCTTGTCCCAATCCTTTCACCCCCCATGGTCTTCTTCTATTTCTATTTCTTCTATTTCTCTCTATCTCGATGGTTAGATCAATTATTCTGCTATTTATTGATTCCATCTCCATTCCCCTCACTTGACTACACCCGCGAAACCTGCTCATACACAAGGCTTTATCCATGGATTACATTCCCACTAATAACGATAATAATAATAATAATAATAATAATAATAATAATAATAATAATAATAATAATAATAATAATGGTTTTACACGTTTTGGACACCCCGAGGTGCTGGGATTTTGTCCTTTTCCGGCAAATCTACCTATAAAAGGCTTTTGTATTGCAGCTCCTTACAGTAACAGACCTGCTAACTCGGGGACAGAAAGACAGTTCTCTAATGTCTGAACTACTACTCCCGGTCCATTCCCCGTTGTCTATTATTATTATTATTATTATTATTATTATTATTATTATTATTATTATTATTATCATTATTATTATTATTATTTCGGCCTGAGTTTAAACGATATAAGTCTGTATCATAGGTTTCTGCAAACACTTGAAATAACTTCTCTAGTACAACATTCTGCCATCTTTTAAAATCTCTAACTACTACTACTACTACTACTACTACTACTACTACTACTAATAATAATAATAATAATAATAATAATAATAATAATAGTAAGAGCTACCGTGGTACGGACCCTCTAAAGTGATGCCCTCTAGGCGGCTTGCTAAATATTTTCGACATTCTAACTGTGCTGCTCGCTAGCAACGAAAGTGGAATTTTGTTCGACGTGTTTAATGGGGTGAGTTTATTTCATTTTGTTGAGTGACACTGACTGTACAGGTCTCCCAGTCTGGGTAGTGAGCATAATTCTTACCGGGAGGCCGCGGGGTCTATTCGTGGCAAGGTAAGGGCTGGTGCCCTGGTGCTGGTGATCTTAACTTGGGAGCGTGGGTTGGCGACCACAGGGGTCTTTAGCTAAGTCCTGACATTGCTTCCACTTACTAGTGCCAGGCTCCTAAATTTCATCGATACTATCCGAGCTCCCTTGGTTAACTTTTGATCTTTACCGACCCCAACGGTATTACA
This sequence comes from Anabrus simplex, assembly GCF_040414725.1. Classification (NCBI taxonomy): domain Eukaryota; kingdom Metazoa; phylum Arthropoda; class Insecta; order Orthoptera; family Tettigoniidae; genus Anabrus; species Anabrus simplex. The sequence goes on along the minus strand of NC_090272.1, from coordinate 25,640,420 downwards.
GTAGGTTTCTGAGGCCTGCGGAGTCTTTCATATTACGCCCTTATTGGCCATTGATTTTCTTTGGCCGATACCTTCATTTTTTAATTGTGGTCATCTTGCATTAATTCTCTCTGATTAGTGTTAACAGAGGATGGTTTCCCAGTTATAATTTGTCTTAAAACAATAATCGTCACCACCACTCTGAGAACTAACTAAAAGATACTCAGTGTACCTGAGAACAATTCAGGAGCTATCGGATGATGAGTTAGCGCATCCGGTCTGGAAAGCCATGCTGAGAGATTTGACACGCTGATCATGCGTCTGCAGGCATCCACGTGGTAGTCCAAGACGCATAATATTTGTAGCGTGATGGGTTTTTTTTTTTTTTGACACACTGCGTCACCAGAGTTCTCTAACATGCCAGCGACAATGATCTCGACGAACGTTGCACACCTTAGCAGAGAAGATCTAGTATTATCCGTCTCGGCTGAACAGGTGTACCCCAAGGGTAGAATGACGGTCCCGTGAGAACTTCGTTAGATCTATTGCTTTCCACATATTCCTCATCTCATTAGTGCTTGAGATATTCAATAATTAATGTGCGAATATTGTCGGTTATCCACTGCCAACACATGCTTGTAGTTAATCTAAAATCCTCGCATATTTAGTGACAACTAACCGAATTTTAATTGAAATAATTAACAAACTAATGAACAGCCCAATCCGCTGTTTGCCATCTGGTGTATAGAGAGAGAGTCAATTCGCGCAGAGAACTCTTAATGATGAGAAATAAACATTGCCTCTGGCCACGATGTGGATCAGTTTGTTTTGAACTACCTGTAGTAGCCATCGTTCACAGGTTGGTATGTGCACCTATCTTTTTGCAATCTCTTCCGCACAGTAATTCACAATCAGATCCAAGGTATTTCTTGACCTTTCAAATATCAATTTAGTGATACGTAAAGGTAAGTATGAAAATTGAAACAGACGTGAATTAATGTTGAACTTTAAGACATCCTCCGAGCAGAGGTGTTGGATATTGGGGCTTACAGTAGGCTTATTGTTTGCATTAATTTGTGTATTTTTTCTTGGCATGGTTAAGCCTTTAAAGCCTTGCCTTACACTAAACCAAGGTTAACAACTACACGAAACTACTGTAATACCATTAAAGTTAGAAGAAAAAATCTTGAGAACTTATCTATAAAATAATAGTAACAAACAACCTTAATAATAATAATAATGAAAACCTGGTGGGCCAGCAAGAAGACAAACAGTTGAGATCTCGCAGAACTTAGTGGCGCTAACGATGAATAATCTACGTATATAAAATAAGAGTTTTGTCTGTACATTGCTCACAATTTAAAAAGGATGGTATTTCTGGATCTGTCGTGCCCACAGTAACAAGGAATTGCGCTTTTTACTTTTCCATAATGTCTGTCTGTCTGTCTGTCTGTCTGTCTGTCTGTCTGTCTGTCTGTCTGTCTGTCTGTCTGTTTGTACAAGCATCACGAGAAAACGGCTGAAGAGAATTTAATGAAAATCGGTATACAAAGTCGGGTAATAAGTCGCTACAATCTAGGCTATAAATAATTTTATTCACGCTGAGTGAAATGGTAGTTTAGGAGAAGGCCTAAAATTTAATTCTCAAATATTTGTTATTAGCGGTCATATGTTAATGAAAATCAGTAGACAAAGTCGCGGAATAAGTCGTTATAATCTAGGCCATAAATAATTTTACTCACGCTGAGAAAAATGATAGTTTAGGGGAAGGCCTACAATGGAATTCTCAAATATTTATGTTATTAGTGGTCCTATCTTAATGAAAATCGCAATGCAAAATCTGGGAATAAGTCGCTATAATCTAGGCCATACATAATTTTATTCACGCTGAATGAAATGGTAGTTTAGGGGTAGGCCTAAAATTTGATCCCCAAATAATTATGTTATTAGTGGTCGTATCGATAAATACTACATAACTTATTTCCGACCATTTATGTCTTATACATTGTTACCGTACCGGCTATGATCACAGAGATATTCATGAATTTGGATTTTTGTTGCTAAGTCTACTTGAGCGCAGAGTCACGAGAAAACTGGTAAACAGAATGTAATGAAAATCGGTATGTAAAATCGGAGAATAAGGAACCGCAGTCTACGCTATAAATAATTTTAAAAGACACACTAATATCACAGAGTCGAAAGAAAACCAAATGTTAAGGACTACAATATTGAAAGCTCATAAAATGGATCAACAATAGCATTATGTCAACTATTGTTTGTTGTGATGTGCTTTATGTCTTCTGTTGCCACTCATCTCCGACAGATAGGATTACTGCTGTGTACCGAGTATTTTTTAAATTTGCTTTTCGTCTCACCGACACCGATAGGTCTTATGGCGACGATGGAATAGGAAAGGGCTAGGAGTGTGAAGGAAGCGGCCTTGGTTTTAATTATGTACAGACCCAGCATTTTCCTGGTGTGAAAATCGGAAACCACGGAATACCATCTTCTGGGCCGCTGACAGTGGGGCTCGAATCCGTTATCTCCCGGATACAAGCTCACAACTGCGCGCCCCTAACCCTACGACCAACTCGCCTAGTCGTACCGAGTGTAACAGCCTGCCTGAATATTGGTGGGAATTAGATGGGGAGTTAGATAACTTTCTTCTTTAGCATGCCATTCCTCTGGTTCATAAATTTTCTGATACTACTGGTACGTAACGCACTGGTTCAACATAGCATTCGAGCTATTCAAACCCTAGTCTGAGGCACTGATTGGAATGAGCAGTGTGCATATTTAACGGAATAATGGCAGAAGAGTGCGGTTTTCCGTTTGATCCAGTATTTTACATGATAACATAAATCGCTACCTTGCCACCGACGTTTTTGTAATGACCTATGTTGACTTCAGTTAGGAAAACCGCAACATCAATCTTTCTGAGAATCCCGTAGCGAAGCACGGGTACATAAGCTAGTAATAATAATAATAATAATAATAATAATAATAATAATAATAATAATAATAATAATAATAATAATAATAATAATAATAATAATAAACAACTTTATTTCTCTTCTTTCTTAATCTGTTTACCCGCCAGGATATGTTTCTCCCTCGGACTCAGCGAGGGATCCCACCTCCACCGCCTCAAGGGCAGTGTTTTGTGGCATGATACATTGAGTCGGCAATACAACTGGGGAGGAGGACCAGTACATCGCCCAGGCTACATCACCTGCTATGTTCAGCAGGGGCCTTTTGGTGGGATAGAAAGACTGGAAAGTATAGAAAAGGAAGAGGAACGGAAGCGGCCGTGGCCTTAAGTTAGGTACCATTCCTGTATTTGCCTAGAGGAGAAGTGGAAAACCACGGAAAACCACTTCGAGGATGGCTGAGATGGTAATCGAAATCCCCTCTACTCAGAGCACGTCCCGAGACTGAGTGGAGCCCGTTCCAGCCCTCGTACCGCTTTTCAAATTTCGTGGCAACGCCGGGAATTGAACCCGTGCCTCCCGGGGTGGCAGGTAATCACACTAACCACTACACCACAGAGGCGGACATAATAATAACTGGAAGTACTAGAAAGAATATGCCGGTCCAGTGAAAACGACAGAACAGTGGAAATAAAGAAGTATTAAGAAAGTATACAACAACATAGAAAATGGAACAGAAGCAATAAGGGGTTATATCTATAGAATGGATGACAAGAGGTTGTAAAAGGCAGATATTCAAGTACCTTTGGGGGAATAAGTCAAAGAGGTCGAGAAATATTTGGAAAGAAGTAAATTAAGAAGAAGAAAGTATAGAAGGTGGGATTTTTAAAATGAAAGTTTTAACAGTAGAAGGATTCAAAAGAACAATGAAAAGGAAATCCGATCCAAAGTGGTGTGAAGAAAGAAAATAAAGCATAGTGCTACGATGAAGGAATAATGGAAAGAACGGAACAAGTAATAAGGAAGGATGAATTGAACTTTACATGTGGTCACTAGCAGGGCTCATCGTAAATAATAATAATAATAATAATAATAATAATAATAATAATAATAATAATAATAATAATAATAATAATAATAATAATAATAATAATAATAATAATAATAATAATTGTTCCGTAGTTATCTGTGGAACGCAGAGAAGTGAAAGAAGGTGCGGGCTGAATGGGTCTCTCTACGAAAGTCAAAGATTCTTTTAAGACTTTGAAATAAAGGTTATAATATATTTCTTTTCAGGAAATCAAATTGTTAACAAAATTCTTCACTATGTGAAAGAACACCGAATCAGGTACAATGACAATTTTGACACCAGAATAGAAAACTTGAGAATAGATCATTTACGAGTTCGTTCACATTTAAGATACAAATTTACAATTTTACAACGTAGCTATTGTAGCGTTTAGTTATATAAGGAGACATATCTCCTAATAAATAATTTTCCAGAGCACTTTGCTCCAACCATTACAAATTACGGCCTTCCAAAGGCACCACTCATTATTACACAAATCTCAGAAAAGACTTACATGCTCTCCAAATTTTACCAATGAGGCCGGCTCCCAATTTCTTACAGCCTACGCAAGGGAACTTTACACAAAACCTTACAATTTCTGGCCTCTCTAGGCACAACCGACAATTTACAATACCTTTACACAGAGTATCTAGTACCCATACTACTGGGCCTTCGTGAAAAAGAACATGTTAAATTACTGGCCCAAACTCAAAAATGTATGGAGACGTATACTTCCGCTCCTGGAAAACCGAGTTATAATACCCTACTTGGGCTTGTGGCCCGATGATGCAGAGGCTAATCCCATACTACTGAGGTGACTAGAACGAAAGGTTAATTGATGCTTTACAGGAAAGGAAATAGTTACAAAATCGTAGTCACCTCAAGATAAATTGAAGGGGAACTCAAGAGGGTAACGCACTCTCTATCCCGATTTACAGTTTAAGTATTTATGAAATTTTACATTAGAAGAATTTTACATTTTAGAAGATTACATAGTTAAAAATTAGAACCTTCCCCTCGGGGCAGATTGCGGAGGTAGCTAAGGAGGCCATTACCTGGGCTGATGTTATGCCTGCCGAAGAATGAAGCACCCCACCTCATGTCTTAACACACACATTCAGTGATTCGAAGATCAATAAGACAAGGTAACTTGAAAAAGCCGCGGCTTATATACCCGAGACGAGGGTTCAAGAAGGCTCTGGATTAAATTCGGACACACCCTCTCATTTTTATTGGCTAAACAAGAAGCTACCAGGAGCCTGTGGTTGGCTGAAAAATGATTACAGAAAATTTGTTATTGGCCAGACTCAAAAGCTAGCGGGATGAGGAAGTGTTGCAAACTTTGAAGTACCAAAGTAAATGAAAGTTAATTTAGTTGAGAAAACCTATAAACACAAAACTTCTTTAAATCACTCATTCTTCCACCTTGCACCAGAGTACATGACCTCAGTTTTTTGTAGAGACATCTATGGAGAGAAGTTCAAACTTCTTGATGTACACCAAAACAAAACAAAACAAAACAAAACAAAACAAAACAAAACAAAACAAAACAAAACAAAACAAAACAAAACAAAACAAAACAAAACAAAACAAAACAAAACAAAACAAAACAAAACAAAACAAAACAAAACAAAACAAAACAAAACAAAACAAAACAAAACAAAACAAAACAAAACAAAACAAAACAAAACAAAACAAAACAAAACAAAACAAAACAAAACAAAACAAAACAAAACAAAACAAAACAAAACAAAACAAAACAAAACAAAACAAAACAAAACAAAACAAAACAAAACAAAACAAAACAAAACAAAACAAAACAAAACAAAACAAAACAAAACAAAACAAAACAAAACAAAACAAAACAAAACAAAACAAAACAAAACAAAACAAAACAAAACAAAACAAAACAATCTAATCAGTTTAGGAAACTTTAAAATAACATATTACTCAGTTATTCAGTAGTGACATCTGATCAATGTCCCAACTTTAAGCATTAGCAGATTCAGGTTTTGTTCGATAGATGGTGTTCCTTAAGCCGCTTCTTTTAAATGTGCGGGGATGAGGAGTACCTCCCGGTACAATAATAATAATATTAATAATAATAATAATAATAATAATAATAATAATAATAATAATAATAATAATAATAATTGTACCGGGCGGTACACCTCTACGACGCAAGTTCAAATCTTGCGCCAATTGAAACTTCTCTACTGGAGAAACCCGGAACTTTAACAACTGAACTAACTCTACTGGTTATCAGAAGATGTCACTGTGTGTTTTTGATTTGCTTTTGTTTTTCATTGATCAAGAAGTGTGGACATTCTCTAACAGATGTCTCTACCAAAAACTATGATAACGAACTCTGGTGTAAAGGAATGAACCTTCTTGGAGAAATGTTGTATTCATACGTTTTGTCTTTACTAAATTTTGTTCTGTGGTTTGTGGGTTGGCAATATTAATCCTTTCCTTCCGCCTGTTTTGAATTTAGCCAATCAGTAATTTATGTAATTAATTTTCCTTCAATCATTGCTTTCTTCTTCGAATTTCAATGTGTAACTTTTAGTCAACCAATAAAAATTGAGTGGCTGTGTCTTCTCACTCCTGAAAGGTCTCGAATTTTCCACGAGGGTATAAAACTGCCGATTTTCATGTTTCCGGGCCTCTCGTATTACACCTAACTCAGTGTGTGGAGATGTAGCAGTGGGAGGGAAGCGCCTCTCTCTTCAGACAGCAGCTTTTCAACAACGTAATGGCCTTTTAACGTCTTTATTTCTTGCTAGCTCAGCAGTCTAACTCTCGGGGAGGATTCGAAATCTTTAATATGTAACCCATCTCTTTAAAATGTAAATCCCTTTTCACTCTATGTAAAAACTATTACTTCTTGAACTGTAATTCGGGGATAGAGAGTGCTTTACCCTCTCGAGCTCCCCTTCATTTGAAATTGAGGTGACTATGTTTTCGTGACCCTTTCTTCTCTTCCTTAATGTATTAAAGTTTCTCATACGAGTCACCCCCCTAGCTTGGGATTAGTCCCTGTGTATCGGCCTAGCGTCACGTAGGGTTTTAACATGTGTATTTAGGAGTGCAAGTTCACGCCTCCAGTCCTTTCTGTACTTTGGGCCAGTAACTTAACCTGATGTTTTTCTTTTCTGTTCATGCGAAGGCCCTGTAGGTTGGGTACTAGTTAGCCCTGTTTATTTATATGTATGCCTTAAGGGAAGTCAAGTGTAAAGTGTCTTTATGGCCTTCTCATAGGCTTGAACTATTGAGAGCGGGTCAGCTCTCTGGTATTTTAAGAGGGGCCTCTAGGAGGCTTGACATTACGTGGTGGGAGCAAACGCTCCATGTAATTAAGGGTTTTCTGCCCTTTGGTATTTTTCGTTGTGAGCTGAGAGCTCAGACTTCGGGGCTCGTAGCCCAGAATTTGTAAAGTTGCATTGTCCCTGATTGTTCTTTGTTATTTCACCCAGTGAGAATCGTTAACCTTTGTTATCTGTTGAAAATATAACCTTTATTTAAATTTTAAATTCATCTTTAAGACTGGTAGTTAGACGCATTCCAGCCCGCACCTTCTTTCACCTCTGCTGTTCCACATATACCTCGTAACAATAATAATAATAATAATAATAATAATAATAATAATAATAATAATAATAATAATAATAATAATAATAATAATTTTCATTGCTTTCAATGTAGTGAACACATTTTAAGGCTTTTCGGTATGTTTCGTAATGAAAGGTTCATTTAAATAATATTAAATGTTGTTGTAATTACAAATTACGTATTTAGAAGCTGCCTATAGAGTGCATTGCACCCGATTTTATGATATTGAACTTCGTGCCTGACCGAATTTTAATCGATATCAAATAGGTCAAGGGACTGAAGCAAACTCTTCGTAATAGGGACAAACCGAAATTCGTGCTATCTTCCTTCGCATTAACCGAGTTGGAGACGATGCCAATGAAGTTCTACTGTATTATTATTATTATTATTATTATTATTATTATTATTATTATTATTATTATTATTATTATTATTTATATCAGTTTTGCCTTTATGGACAGTGTTTGAACTCGAACATCTCATGATGACACTATTTTCACTTCTTTCCCTTCTTCCTCTTCTCTTCCCAAAATCTTTTCATCCTTTGGCTGTGCTCCAGTTTCCTTTGTTCTGTCCACAATGTTCCTGACATTTTTTCTCATTTACTATAAATTTTGTATTCCTAATTTCATGTCTGATTTTTTTTCTGTTGATCCCGATGATACCAATTTGTTTTCTTGCTTTAACTGTTTACTACATCAAAGATTTTCTTTGTTAAGTCTGTTATTATTATTATTATTATTATTATTATTATTATTATTATTATTATTTGTTGTTGTTGTTGTTGTTGTTTTATCCATCATTTTGCTGAGAGTGAGGAATACCTCTGGAGTTCACTCACAATAGCAACAGTACCGAGAGAATGGCTGCGTGGTTTTAGTCACGTAGCTGCCAGCTTGCAATCGGGAGATAGTGGGTTCGAACTCCACTGTCGGCAGTCCTCAAGATGGTTTGCCATGGTTTGCCATGGTTTGCCGTGGTTTCCCATTTTCACTCAGGGCAAATCCTGGGATTGTATCTTAATTAAGACCACGGTCGCTTCCTTATCGTTCTCCGCCCTTTCCTGTCGTCGCCATTAGACCTATCTTTGTCCCTGCAACGTAAAGGGAATAGTACAAAAAGAAATAAATGTGTATATAGCAACGCTAAGGGAGGTTTGCGGTGGAGGCTCTAGGGCTATATGAACAGTTTAAACTGCTAATTAAAAAAAAATATATATTTTACTTTTTCAAAGATAGGTTCTAGCCAAACGTCAGCAGCGCCAAATATGATTTTCCGCAGTTTCCCATTTTCACACCAAACAAATGCTGGGGCTGTACATGAATAAATCCCGCTCCCACTATCCTCCCAGTCCTTGCACCACGTCCCCCTGTGGGTGGGGGCGGTAGAATAACACCCACGGTATCCCCTGCCTGTCTAAGAGGCGACTAAAAGGGACCTCAGGGGCTCTGAACTTTGGAGCGTGGATTGGCGACCACGAGGCCCTAAGCTGAATCCTGGCATTGCTTCCACTTACTTGTGCCAGGCTCCTCACTTTCATCTATCCTTTCCGACCTCTCCTGGTCAACTCTTGTTCTTTTCCGACCCCGACGCTATTAGGTTTGCGAGGGCTAGGGAGTCTTTCATTTTCACGCCCTTCGTGGCCCTTGTCTCCCTTTGGCCGATTCCTTCATTTTTCGAAGTGTCGGACCCCTTCCATTTTTTCTTTCTGATTATTGTTATATAGAGGATGGTTGCCAAGTTGTACTTCCTCTTAAAACAATAATCACCACCACCACTCCTTGCACCACGGGAATTCATTCAATGTCAAAAATGTGAGAACAGTTTCCATAGATACTGAACCCATAATTCTACGATGAGAAAAATATTTTTTATTTTTCTAAATATTTATTTAAAATAACAAGCTACTTTTATTTTTGAGAGCAGCCATGTTGCGCTTCCAAAAGCCTCGCTGTCGCGTGGGAACGATCTCACCTGCGGTAAGCTCGTGAAATACCGTAACATCTCGGCGGACTTCGAGCACATAATAATTCTTCAAATTCACGGAATTCTGCGTAACGAGGGATTTTGGCAATACAGTAAATAAAGAAATAAATAATTTAAATTATTCTTAAACCCTACGTGAAGACAGAACCCCCAGGGTAAAATATAAATGCAGTTAAGCCTAAGTACAAATCAGCGTCAGGTGCGAGGACTAGCTCCACGTGCCAAGGTCAATGGATGAAGAAAACCCGCGAAACGCCCGGGCAGAAATAATTCATTTCACCTCTTGCGAGTGTGGTAAAATTATGAGATTAACATCCAAGTAAATCACAAGTCTGTCCGGAGTTCTGGAACAAGTCTCATGAAAATCGGTCTATTGGACGCGAAATTAGCAGATTACGCAATCAAGCTTAGTGGTGTGTGTGGCGTCACTCGTAAGACTATAAAAGGAACCCCCCACTGCATATTTTTCAGTGTCGATCTGGTTTTTGAAGCAGCGGAAGCTTACGCCCGTCGTCAGCAGAAATTTGTACGAGATTGATCTACAAGTAACTTAGTAATTGTTTGTGGCTGGGGTCCAAATCTTCTGTTAGAAAGGGAAGGTGTTAGAAATTTTTCTGAACTTTTGCCGACAAACTGTGAAAGCATAGGCGTCTGTAAAAGTACATAGCAGATTTTATTGTATCACCTCATGTGTGTTTGAAAGTGTTAAGGGAGTTGGGAAGCTAGTCAGAGTAGTTCTGATTTCGTTATCTGTTGAACACCTGTTGTGTTCGGGTGACACAGAGAGACGACTCTGGGAAGAAGGTAGACAGTCGCAGTTGACTGCAGAACGAGGGAGGTTTATTGACAAATTATAACGAGGAAAGTAAGTGATTTGTGTTGTAGTTTAATATCGTGTGAAAAGGCAGTGTTTGTAAGATCGATATGTTGGAGAAGATGATGTTATTTGTACCAATGTGCGGCTAAAAGCACGAGGTCAGCTGGCGACAATGTAGCCAGAATACTGGAGATGACGTCACTTGCAGGTCTGCCTATATTTGTATTAAGTTGTAGTTAGATTTTATTGTTTGTCCCAACCAATTTTTCAAGATAATTGATATTTGTTGATATTTGTAATTATCAGGCGAAAAGTGTTATAATTTTGGTCAGCGTTTGAGAATTTTAGTTTGTAAATTTCACGTCAAGAAACTGTAAAATGCGACGTTTATATCTGGTGTTAATGTTCTATGAAACATTGTCCAAAGTGAGGAAAATTAGGAAAGCGATAGTTGTAAAATAGTCGTGGCGAATGTCTTAAATTCAAATATCATTTGAATTCAGAAGTGTTTGTCAATAATAATAATAATAATAATAATAATAATAATAATAATAATGATAATAATAATAATAATAATAATGTCTACCGCGGGATAAATTTTTCCTATGTTAAAAGTGCATTTAACCAGTATGTTTTACAAGGATCGCAGGCGTTTAGATAATTCCAGTGAAATTCGATAGAGTTATGTTTTAGTCATGGGAAGTAAAATTTTGTGACATCGTGTATGTCGATGATACGGAAAATAGCGGTGTGTTGTTGTATTCTCGAGGTCCGAAAGTTGTAGTAACAGTAAATAAAGAGGTGTATTTTATAATGGTTGTTGTTTTCACAAGAGGATTGAAATATGAAAAGGGACTTGGAAATATAAGAAAAATGGATTGAGAGCAAAGAATTTATATATGTGGAGATGAGGGTGATAGGAATACTGAAGGTGAAAGGGAGCCTGGATTTTAAGTGATACCGCTGGGATAAGGCGAGGATTATGAAGTTTGGGACAGGCTGTGTTTGCTGAGGAAGGATTTGTGAGACAGGCTGTATTGTGGCAGGCTGTAGTGTTTTCCGCTAACAATCCGAAAATTGAGACGACTACTGTGTGAGGCACCGTAGATTTCTAGTAAGATCCCAAGTGAAAACGATTCTAGTAAAGATTAAAAGTCTTGGTAGTTAAGTCCGTATGAATATTAAGATAATGTGACCTCAAGGATAAAAGAGCATTTAGAATACACGGTCGGTGTTGTTTGACCGTGTAAACTTATTGAATTTCGTTTCACTGGATAGTCATAGATATATATTTGGAAATTAACGGTAGGCGATTTGAGAGTTTCCAGTGCGGTAGTAATGATTATTATTTCTGAATACATCCACTAAATGGTAGACGTGTGTCGGGAATTATCATTTGTTCCCTAAAAACTTCATTGCACAGGCTGAGATTGTGTTTGAGTTGGAGAATTGTTCGTCACGTATATTTATTTTTCGAGCTCACGTTCCGTAACGAGATAGAGATTTACTGCATTTTCCGACTTGCGTTCGTTTAATAGTAAGAGACGTTGTTCCGTTGTGTGTTGTAAGTCTGACCAGGTTTACAATTGAAATGTCAGAGTTGGTTTGAAATTGCTAGCTCGCCTGATATGCTAGGGGATGCATAATATGATCCATTTTTACGCCCGACCATAGATTTAGGACGTCACATATTATCCTTGGAGTATATTGATGATGAGACGTCCTAGTTCACGCCCGACGATAGAATTTGGAAGGTATTGTGTACATAGAGATTAGTGTTAGGATGTACAGATTTTAAGTGAGCCCGACGATAGGTCTGGGATGTTAGCTGTACACACTCAAGTCTCAGATTAGATGTTTTTTTTTTGTTTTGCGAAGTGACCTGGGCGAAGGTAGCATCTACAGTAAAATATGAAATATGAAGAGGGTTAGATCGGTAATAATGAGGCCAACTAGTGCGCAGCTCCAACAGCTGGAATGTGCTCCCTCAGATATGGGACCGTTATCGGCGAATGAGGGTTGCCCAAACATTGGATATCGACCTAATGGTGATTAAATATTTTACTGTAATTCTCCATGCGTGTTGAGTTTTAATGACTTCGATATGTTATTTTATTTTACGGACTTAATTGTTTTGTCGTTCGGACGTTCGTTTCGTTTTGATATTGTGCATTTTGACACTCAATGTATTAGTGTGAGGCTTGAGCTGCGAATGTGGTTTCGATTCGTCAGCCAGTAATATATTTTATTTTTCAATCTTTGTCGTTCTTTCATTTATATGCGTAGCTGAGTTTGATTTAGTGATCACTTTATAGGTAGTGTGTTGGAACAAACAATAAGTAGATGGATCTCTAATGGTAGTCATTGTTTTCAAAGGAAAGAATTTCTTAAAGTTGTTGCGTTTTTCAATGTGGACTGGTAATTTTATTAAGCGTAACATAACCATTTCTAACCTGAAAATCGGTTTGATAATAATACTTTTCAAGTGATTTACCACTTTTTAATTAACTTCAGTGTTTGGTATTTCTTCTAAATGCGTGGTGAATAAGTGTTTCCTGCATTTCGCAGTGTTGTTCCTTCAGAACGACGTAACGTAAGATCCTCGCGGATCTTGTTGTTGTTGGTTCCTTCCGAACAGCTGTTTGGGGGATGCACATTTAGCATCGGGATTACCTTATCACTTAAGGGTGTCATGAATGACAAATACATGGTGGAATTTTATTTCAATTGTGAATGATGCTGTTAACTCGTAGTGAACACCATGCTTTCCCATAATATTTCGCAACCTATCCAAAGCAACTGATAGTCAATTTGGTTCGATTAAGGGTCCATTCGGCGGGTGTTCCGTATCCGTAAAGGGTATTCGACTGGTGGATAACCTTAATTGAGAGGAAATCAGGCGTTCTACTTGCTGAAAGTCAGATTTTCCACGGATCGTGTGGATTAATTCTCAGTTCTCGTTTGGAATAATAGGTGCCCGGTTTTCAGGTCTTTCCTTTTTCAGTTTTTCAGTTTCGCTACTGTGAGAAATAAATCAACGCTATGCAATATCCCTTTCAGACCGAGTACGCACAATTGTGCGGGTTCGTATTTTAGTTATCCCTGACCGTATTTGATGTTTTTTCGGCGCTACACCGGACTGCAGTGATTGTGCAGGACACGTGGCGTGTATTTCAATTGATTTTAGTATGCGCTTGACCGCCAAGGCGAAGGAAGAAGAATTTAAAAAGCACAGTTGATCGGCGAGATGGCAGGAAGCAGTAGTGCCGAAAGTAAGTATTTATTTACTGCGTTTATATTAATCTAGAAGCTTTACTGAATACCGGAATATATTCAATGAAGTGTGTACATTGGTTAGTGAACGTAAATTTTGAAGCTACACCATCGTACGTGATACAACGAGGTTTTGAATTTTGATACGCACAATTGTGTGGGTCCTGTTTTTCGGATGTTAGTTTTTATTTTGTAAAATATACTATTAATATGTGTATTGAGGAGCATTTTAGTCAGTTCTTGACGTACAAACAAAAATTCACACCTCCAGTTTTCTTTCCGGTCTGAAAGGGATATGACTGCGTTTGAAACGTTCAATAATAAATTATTTATATTTTTTTATTTTCAAGGATTTATATTAAAATAATAATGTTGTGCCATTTCGATTTTAATAAAAAGTTAGTAAGCACATTTTGCTCCTCATTTCAAGTAGTTAGGCTCTCTTCTGAACCCCATCGTTTGGTTAAGATCGTGACCGAATTTATTCCCACAACGCCCCATGATTTAAGAGTTCTATATTGTTCTACTGTAGCAGCCGTGGCCGCCCAACGATGGAGTGGTAAGTTCAAGGGTTCAATACAGTGGTCACCAAACAAGTGTTTACAGCGAGGCCGTCACAGATCACCTACCTATCACTAAGAAGGTGTGCTTGGGAAGTGATGGGTGAAGTAGTTTCCCGTAGCTTTCCTCGCCGAGCCAGAAGTTGCTGTTACATACCAGTGCGCCAATCGCGCTGAAATGCCCGCACCAACCGATCCTATGACAGACAGACACTTTCACTCCAATTCCAACCTCACATTAATTTTGTAGAAGTCAAAGTTAAGACTGAGACAAGTCAATGATTTAACCAACATCAGAAGACATATGATCAGGATTTTCAGTCACTTTTCCCTGGGAATTTTTCCCTAGAGCAATTTTTCCAACACATATTTCCCCGTATCCCTTTCAGACCTGAAAGAAAACTGGAGGTGTGAATTTTTGTTTGTACGTCAAGAACTGACTAAAATGCTGCTCAATACACATATTAATAGTTTATTTTACAAAATAAAAACTAACATCCTAAAAACAGGACCCACACAATTGTGCGTATCAAAATTCAAAACCTCGTTGTATCACGTACGATGGTGTAGCTTCAAAATGTACGTTCACTAACCAATGTACACACTTCATTGAATATATTCCGGTATTCAGTAAAGCTTCTAGATTAATATAAACGCAGTAAATAAATACTTACTTTCGGCACTACTGCTTCCTGCCATCTCGCTGATCAACTGTGCTTTTTAAACTCTTCTTCCTTCGCCCTGGCGGTCAAGCGCATACTAAAATCAATTGAAATACATGCCACGTGTCCTGCACAATCACTGCAGTCCGGTGTAGCGCCGAAAAAACATCAAGTACGGTCAGGGATAACTAAAATACGAACCCGCACAATTGTGCGTACTCGGTCTGAAAGGGGTATAGCTTTTTCGCCGATAGCCACTTTTCCGTAGGTGTATATGTATTCTTCTCAAAACCTTTTCACCCTTGAATCAATTTTTCCCCCATGTCTTCCCATTCACAGTAATTTATTTCGGAATCATTAACATTCTGGTCATAAAGCATCATTTATTTCGTATTGTGAAAAAGTAACCAAGAGTTCAAAAATAGTACACTTATTAAATTTCCAGAGCTTTTGTTAATAGCAGTTCCTCAGCATTCTGGCTTCTTATGGCAGGTGCGGTGCACATTTTCCCCTTTTATAGCACTCCTATTGCACGCATGTCCATTGCAAAACAATGTTTTACTACCTCGAGCTTATCGTAGTTTGGCGTATTGTTCGAAGAATTTGCTTTACCTCGCACTGACACACATAGGTTTTACAGCGACGATGGGAGAGGAAAGGCCTAGGAATGCGAAGGAAGCGGCAGTGGCCTTAATTAAGGTGCAGCCCCAGCATTTGCCTGGTGTGAAAGTGGGAAACCACACGGAAAACCTCCTTCAGGGCTGCCGACAGTAGGGATCGAACCCACTATCTCCCAGCACAAGCTCACAGCTGCGCGCCCTTAACCGCACGGCCAACTCTCCCGGTGCATGCTGTTCGAAACACCAGAAATCGTATATGCTGATTTAAACTGTATACTTGCCAACCTGAAGTAATACCCTATACTTTTCATAGTGATTTAAACCAAATGACTAGTATTATTATTCAGTATAAATTATATTGAGCCGGACTGAGTGTCGCTGGCCTTCTGATCCCAACTTGGCAGGTTCAATCCAGACTCAGTCCGGTGGTATTTGAAGGTGCTCAAATACGTCAGCCTCGTGTCGGTAGATTGATTGGCACGTAAAAGAACGTTAAATCATATTGATGGAAAAAGAAATAGTAGTTTTGGCCAAAAATCGTATTTAGATAAAATGTTCATAATATCGCCCTGAGAAGAGTGCTGCAAACTCACGAGCACAAAAAGTAGCTAAACTGTATTTGAAATATTGCTAAAAGTGGCTACAATTACAAACTGAAATTTCTTAAAAAAGGCTCGATGAACTCACCCAATTATTGAAAAATCTGGTCTCGTCATGCTGCTCTTCGTCTCCAACAGCACTGCTAGAGGTAGCAGAAGCGCCCTCTGCTCTGGTACACTTGTAGGGAGTTTGTATGAATGGCAGCAGCCATTGGTTCTTCTGGGACCAAAACGTACAAGCAGAATGGCGTCTAATGTTCATCATCACAATATTGACGTTGTACACCAGCGTTTGAATATTATAGTCTTACTAAAGGAAATGCCAAAAATAAAAGTTCTTGATGGAGACTTTCTTCACTATCAAATAGCTCAACCCAAAATTCTAATGTATTCAATTATTTTGCTATTTGGTGTAATTAATATTTTTCCACTGCTTTACCAGTAAGTCTATATTATTAGGTCACGTGCGATATCAACAATTGAAGGTTCCACTACGTATTCCACGGTGTCCCCAACAACAACAAAATGCTTGTCCCCATTGATGCTTTCACGGCCTGTACTTACAAAATAGGCTTTTGGGCTTAAGTCGTGTGAAAATAAGGTGAAATCTCGAGAAGCCTTTCTCGTTGACAGTCAAGATTCTCTCCTGGTGACGCAGAGCACAGTTCTCTGCGAAACGTAAAGAATTTCACCTTATTTTCTTGACACGGCATAAGCCCATAAGCCTATATCATGTCTAAAATGTTTGTCAATTGCATAGTATTTACATCACGTGGAAGGCGTGACCGCAGTTCATCGGTCAGTTTTACAGTAAAAGTTGTTTATCTTAAACTCATTGTCAGTTATGATACTATACCTGTTCAGTTGCGAGCAGAGCACAATATTCTAACAGAAATTTTTCTATTTTATCTTCTGCCTCATGTATGCCTAATGAGCTTGTAGTGTGTGCTGATGCAGACCGGTGAAGGGATCAGCCGCTCTTTCAAGGATCATCACGTTGTGCATGTGATGTTCATACCTGCTGTATAAACAATATCCATTCTTCGTAATGAAATGTATTAAATTGGAAGAAAGCAAAAATTCGTTTCATAGCGGAAATTTATAGCTAAAACTGTAGCTAATACCTAAACTCAAAATTGTGTAACAAATGAATTTTCGAAATAGCTATAAATTGGCAAAATTGACTGGGAGTAAACGGTATTGGGAAGAATAGTTTTGACAGAGAACGTGTGAGGAACGAAGTCTTTAGCGAGAAATATACAATGGAAAAATATTATATGGAATAAGGAATTTAGGGAAAATATTGTTGGGAAAAATATCCTGAATCGTACTGTGGGTTCACCACACACTAAGACACTTATGCTAGGTTTCAGTGGGAGACCAGCACCCAACTATAGAAGCTCCTCCACCGTTAGTCCCGTACTGCCATTACGGCATCGGTGATGAGGTGAGATGGAAGTATTTGGTATGTTTTTACGGCTGGATGCCCTTCCTGATGCCAGCTTCAGTTGAGGAGCTAATGTAGGTGAAATGAAACTGAGTTTGCAAGTGCATTTGGCTGGAAGTAAAAATGAAAAACAAGGGAAAACCATTCCTGGGAAAGCCAACGGTGGTGTTCGAACCCATTCGTCCCCCGAATGCACAGCGACTGAGCATCTTACGGAGAGAAAGTGACGCCCGATGAATTGGTCATGATTGCTAATTAGTGCTGAGAGATGGAGAGTGTCGCGCACACAAGGTGAACTGGTGTTCGGTCATACACGGTTCTTATAATCAGGCCTATTACTGCTAGGAGCTACTTGATATTATACTTTAAAAGCCGCTCTCCAATCACCGCGGCCATATCATAATAAGGCTTGTTACCCTGTCCAAACACTGATTAAAACTTGTACTTCTTCAAGTGACTTCCTTTCACGAAACGAGGGTCGCAGGAAGCGGCTGTCGGAGTGGGGATGCATCTTCAAACGGTTGTTTAAGCATCAGTATTCATGAGTTTAGTATGACGTAGGGCACATGTATCTCCACCACATATTATATCAGTAAGATTCTAAACATAGAATGGAGTAGGTTACGTTTTTTATCAAAAGCGAGTCACGCACAGCGTTATCACCAGTCGTATAGCACATACGTGTACTCAGCCGTGGTCAGAGTTATCACACAGTTGGCTTACAACCTCAGATGTAACAGTATGATCGACACAGATCTATCTCCCCATTATCTTCAACTTACTAGCATGATGGTTATTATTATTATTATTATTATTATTATTATTATTATTATTGATCGTGGGTTCGAGCCCCATCGTCGGTAGCCCTGAAGGTGGTTTTCCGTGGTTTCCCATTTTCACACAAGGCAAATGCCGGGGCTGTACCTTAATTAAGGCCACGGCCGCTTCCTTCCACTTCCTAGCCCTTTCCTATCCCATCGTCGTCGCCATAAGACGTGTGTGTCGGTGCGACGTAAAGCAAATAGCAAAAAATATTATTATTATTATTATTATTATTATTATTATTATTGTTATTATTATTATTATTACTATTATTATTATTATTATTATTATTATTATTATTATTATTATTATTATTATTATTATTATTGTTTCGTTACGCCCATTTGTAGAGCGCTTTGGAACTTGTTCATTGGCCTGATGAGTTTCGCCTTCCTATTCTTCCAAAATCTTTTCATGAACTCACTTTGTTGCCCCTTATGTTCTTCTCACCACTTTGTACCTGTGCTGTTGCTGGTTTCCACCCCAAATATGTCTACTGAATACTGAATACTTCACCATTTCTCATGATGTCTTCCCCGGTGTTCAATTCATTCAGGTCTCCTCTTGTTTCTTCCAGCCAATTTATTTTCCTGTTTTGGGAATTTATTACATTGAATAACATTTTTGTGAGTCTATTGTTATCCATCCTAAAAACATTCAAACACCTCCTACGTACGGTACAGTATTGATGGAACTATCTGTGTAACTATAGAGGCCTGCAGTTTGCCTTTTGATCCAAATTCCATTATCTTCTATGGGGCCAAAGATTTTCCTAAGAAACTTACGTTCTTGTTCTTCAATATCTGCAATTTTGGAATGACCTCCTAAAGTTAAGGTTTCTGATGCTTATAGAGCTTCCGGTAGAATAACTGTTTTGTAATATTTCAATTTAGCATTACGTAACATTCTCGTTTTTTGTAGCTATCCCATATTAGTCTAAATGCCCTCTGAAGTTCTGAGGCCCTTTCTGTATTGGCCAAACTGTCTAAACCTGAAGAAAGAATTATTTCTCCAAGATATTTAAAAAAGATACCTGTGGAATTGTCGTATTATGCCGTTTCCATTTTATCTTTCTTGCACTTTTGCTGAAATTTATGCATAAGCTTGGTTTTCTCGAATGCTACCTGAAGGCCTGCCTGTGATGCTGTTCTCGATAGCATGCCTTGTCGCGATAGCTAGGTCATCTCCGGAAGCCAAGGATTTCACTTTGATTTTGTTCCCACCAGTCCTGATGGTTATGTCCCTGATATCATTTTCCACTCTCTGATAACTTTATCTAAAACCAAGTTAAACAGAAGGGGAGAGAGTCCATCTCCTTGTCGAACATCCGTATGTACGGTACTTCAGAAGGGTCAGAAATTTGCTGCCTAAAATGATTATTATTATAATCATTTAGGAGTAGAAAATTCTATGAAACAGAAATAAGATCAGTCATATTGTACTGTGTGATACGCTGACTTCTGAGCAAGTATAATTTGATTTTATAATTTGTTAACGCAGTTCGGAAAATGACAACAAAAGACTTAAGGTTTTTGGTTATTAGTCCATGTGCCATGACACCATCTGGCTGCTTGCTCGTCCATTTCCACATTCCGTTTTGCTCTACGCCTACCAGATAGCAGAGTAAAGCGAATCTTTCTTGGGCGTCTATAGCTGAATTTTGTCGGGTAAACACAAAATCTGTTCCCAGAGATCCTTTACATGCCGACATCGTACCACATACAGTGTAGAATGGACTTTTCTTCCCCTTTCAAAAACCCTGCTACGTCTACCGGCTTTGAACCCACTCTCTTGGGATGCTCAGAGGGAACTGCCTGACAAGGAAGATATAAACCAGTTTCGGTGGTGAGGTCGTGTGAGATTACGTAGGAGAATGATGGACTGGACCATGCAGAGTAACAGAAGTACAGATGGTTCTGGGGGACGATTGTTAGATTTGAAGGAAAGAGGTAGGGACTACACGAGGCTTAGTTAATGTACAGAGGCTTGCAGACCGAATGCCTATAATTTATTTATTGAATCCGTTTATCCTGCAGGATTGGTTCCCCCCCCCCCCAAACTCCGCCAGGGATCCCACCTCTACCACCTCAAGGGCAGTGTCCTGGAGTGTGAGACTTTGGGTCGGTGGATACAATTGTGGAGGAGGACCAGTACCTCGCCCAGGCGGCCTCACCTGTCATGCTGAACAGGGACCGTGGTAGCGGACAGGTAAGTATAAGGAAAAGAAGCCGTTTAGTTACCATCCCGGCATATGCCTGGAGAAGAAGTGGCAAACAACGGAAAACCACTTGGAGAATGGCTAAGGTGAGAATCAAACCCATCTCTACTCAACTGGCCTCCCGAAGCTGAGAGCACCTCGTTCCAGTCCTCGTAACACTTTCCAAAATTTGTTCATTTGGTTTCATCAGATGCTGCTTAACAGGGGCAGACTGTCTGCATAGTCCCACCGTCTTCGCAAATTAGGATTCAGGAGATTGTACTCCTCATAGAGTTAATTGCTACCCAGATGAAACTGCTGGCATGAGCCGGTCGTGTCATTCTACTCGATAAAATGGAAAACAAGAAGATTTGTAGGGGTTACAAAGTCAGGTCCATTTACGTCAAACTTTCGGAGGGTAGGCTGAGATGATATTATTTAGACATAACTCAACAGTTATACTGTAAACAAAGATCTGGGTGAAGACCAACTGCCCAAAGATAATCAAAGACTGAAAGAACTGGAGGTTTTCAGATTAGAAGAGTGCAGGCAAATGCCAGGACAATGAAAGAGAATAAAGAGATGAAGAAGATACGGTCTGTAATAAAAATATCAATGTTTTGATTTTTAATCAAACTTTCAGTATAAATAATCATCAAGATGGCAATGAAAATACATCAGTAGCTTTAATAATTTAGAAATTGCTTTTAAACACACAAAGAATGTTTATAACAAATATGTTTGCCCTGGAACAATAAAACAAGACCTTACTTAACAACTTGAACATCTTTATGCTTCAGAAACGCTCTATTTAGATCATAAAATCTTAAAGGAACAATTAGAGATTAAAGAAAAGAAAATTATTTGAAAAATCTTAGGGCCCAGAAATAAAACTCGAATACATTCTCCCAGTTCCAACTCGGAAATATGTTTAAACATATCTTAACTTGCTGATAGAATGAGAATGCGACAAATTCAATGTTTAAGACATTTGGAGAGAGTGAATAACACCAGACTCACTTCCTGAATACACAAATCAAACGCGCGAGATCAAAGTGGTATAAGCAAGTAGAGAAAGACCTCAAGAAATGTGCAATCAGGAAAATGTTCACAGAGTGGGATTTATCTCTACGATACACACCCCAGTCCCGTGAGAAAATTTCTGCATCCATTATGTAATTTCGATTAAACTTCTACTACAATATCTGGTAAGTATATATCCGTTTAACTGCTTAATTCAATTTCTTTCTTTACAGCACTTCTACAGATCAACACTAATATTTTTTCCTACTTGACTTCCAGATCCCTGTACACTTATCACCGCTCCCTAGACCAGCCGATTTTCCCTGAATGTTCTGGGTGATTTCCGACAAAAGAGTAGCACTATAAAAATGTTGCAAAGTTTGGGCTGGGGAGACTTGGAAGAAAGGAGACGAGCTGCTGGAGTAAGTGGTATGTTCCGAGCTGTCACTGGAGAGATGATGTGGAATGATATTAGTAGACGAATAAGTTTCAGTGGTGTCTTTAAAAGTAGGAAAGATCACAATATGAAGATGAATTTGGAATTCAAGAGGACAAATTGGGGCAAATATTCGTTTATAGGAAGGGAAGTTAGGAATTGGAATAACTTACCAATTTCTTTGCAATCATTTAATAAGAGGCTAGGAGATCAACAGATAGGGAATCGGCCACATGGCCAACTGCCCTAAATGCAGATCAGCAGTGAGTGAGTAAAAAACACCTTGTGGGGTTTAGAAACTCCTTTCTGTATTCGCCCTCTAACCACGGAGCAATACTCACGTCACTATGGCTCTGGAACAATCTAAAGTTCAGGCGCTCGTAACCGGGATATCGTCTCAGCCGTTGCGAGTGCCATAGGTGAAGGACGTAAAAGCCACGATTAGTATTCCGCACACATAGCTATTAAGAGGAGTGGGAGAGGATTATGCTGTCAAAGTGACTATAACACAGTCCCACCCTAACTTTTCGTTTGGTAATGGCAATGCATATTTATTACCATAAGCAAAGCAAAGAAGCTGACACGGCGTGCAAACAAAAAGTAGCCTTTATTGTCAAACATTGTTTATAAGCGCTTAACGCCTATTACTGACCTGAGTAACGCTAACGTACCTCGTATTTCACTCCGTGTCATGCTTTGGTGAGCATTAGTAACAGGTTTCTGACCGATAATTAGATCTGAACTTGATAATTCATACTTCATTATCTGTGGCGCAGCTCGCCAACAACCGCTCCTAAAGTGACATAACATTATTCATGGGTGTCACAGGCTATGGGGACTTGGTGATAAGTCCCTTCCAATATTTTTTCAAATTAATGGTGTACCGAGATAGGCTCCTCTTCTCTTCTTCCTCGTCTTTCTCCCAATTTATTGTATGGATTTCGCCTTTCGTGACGCCAACTCCATATGGAGGTATGTGTTAATTGTTACAAATTCCGGGTGTAAAACGTTTTTTCACCAAAAACAGAGGGAATTTTAAATTTGCTAATAATAGCCTACTTCCATTAACTTTCCGCCGGAATGTTCTCTCGCTAACAGGTTGGGATGGACCTTCACTCACTGAATGCAGCAATTCCTAACAGATTTGGAAGCGATTTTGATTCACAGACCGTAAAACGCATCTCCGGTCCGTCTCAGTCATGATCTCTTTCCGACCATAATTCTGACGTGTTTCATGACCACGTGTGCACGGCGTGCTTGTAGACACGTTGAACTCCTCATGCTGCTTACACCTGGGAATCTAAAGGTTGGGACAAAAAAAAAGAGATTTCTAGAGTGAGGCCTTGTATGGCCCGAAAACGTGAACTATTTGTGCAGGTGATTACGGAGGCCTGGAAGCATTTGTGATGTGGTGCTGGAGTGAGGAAGATGGAAAAGATCTCGTGAACATCAGATCTCGCAGATAAGACATCCTTAGAAGAATAGGTGAAAGTAGATCTATACTACTAACAGAAAACAAAAGAAGAGACCTATTAAATCGGCCATCCTTACAGTCACAGTAGTTTTATAGTCAATGTAATCCCCCTCTGGGTGGGGGCGGCTGAATAACACCCACGATAACCGCAGCCTGTCGTAAGAGACTACTAAATGGGGCCTCAACTTGGGAGCGTGGGTTGGCGACCATGATATGCCTAAGCAAAGTTGTATTTTCAGAAAGCTGTCCTGGCAGAAGAGAAAGTCAAGCTTGCCAATCAATAGTAGTGATAGTTACCATCTGCTTTACCTCGCACTGACACAGACAGCTTATGTCTTATCGTGACGATGTGATAGGGAAGGGTTTGGAGTGAGGAGGAAGCGACCGTTGCCTTAATGACGATAAAGCCTCAGCTTTGCCTGGTGTGAAAATGGGAAGCTACGGAAAACCATATTCAGGGATGCCAACAGTGGGGTTCAAACCCACTGTCTCCCGAGTGTAAACTGATAGCTACGTGACTCAGACCGCTCAGCCACTTCCTAGGTTCTATGAATTCTAGTGTAGAATCGTATATAGTGATGTAGGTTGCACGAATCTTGTGTGTTCTCTAATTATGAAGAGACTTCTTGAAAGTTCTAACCTGGAATAAACATGTTAACCATTTGCAAGGGGACGGGTGAAAAGCGTTGCAAAGAAATTGTTGTGAATGCTGTGTTCACCAGGAAACTGCCAGGAAGGATAACAAGAGCAGAGAAGAGGAAAGGAGAAGAAGAACGCGATTACCCAGAATACGTATCTGGCATGCACTAAGCTACTGGCACTCCTAAATTAGTTTTCCTCACAAACTTAATTTGTTTAATAGTTAGACACTTTTTCTCAGAACCATAATATTTTACCGGTACCAGTACCAGCTACTAGAAAGTTACTGGCCTTATTTTGTGTTTCTATCAAAGAGGCTAAAACATTTGCTATTTTGAAATAAAATTGTAGGAGTTCTGGTTATTTTTACTATTTCAGCAACTTATTAAGTACGTGCACAAAATTTTGTAGTGATGGGATCCATACTTATGTTTTAGAAAGAAGTACCGGTATCTACAAATTTTAAAATTGACGTCGTGAAGATAGGGTGTACCACCCCACCTTAATTTCGACACCGTCTATCAGGACGTAGCCTCCGGTAAACTGTCTGAAGTGTAGAATAAATTACAGAATATGTCTCTTATAATGTGCAGTAATTTATCTTATTTAATTATTTGTATGTTTATTTCATTTATTAGTTCCCTTTTTCCAGTGGCGAAGTTAGGGCTCGAGGCCCTCTCTTATACTTAATCACATACTAACCAAAATCTTAAATAAAACACTGAGATAGTTAAAATAATTCAAACTACATAAATTAAGAGAATTGCAAATACATTTAAATAAATGACTAACTAAATTAATATTAAAAGTAATTATTATTAAAAACTCTTAAAAATGACTAATGTATAGGCACGCACACATTCATACTTCAACCATTCAGTCAGCTGTCCTCAGGATGTAGTCTCGGCAGGTGACCTTAAATCTTGATAAAGAGGTCATTTCTCTGACCTGAACTGGCAGGGAATTCCATAATCTGGCGCCGGTCTCCACAAATGATGTAGTAATTTTATTTGTGCTGTGCACTGGAATCGAAAGAAAGGACCTGGAACGTGTATTTAAGTTGTAAAATGATGATAAAAAGGTGAATTTAGAAGAAATATTCAGCGAACACTCTAAACACCATCGTTAAAATGTGTAGCTGCCGACGTTTATAAGACTTCAGCCTTGAGAGAGCCTGATAGTACGGGGTGATATGAACAACGTACCTGATATTGTAAATAAATCGCAGGCAGGAATTCAGTGGAAGTTTCTTCTCTCGTCTTGTCAACTAAAACAACGTCACAATAACTGAAGGGGCGTAAAACAGTTATATTTATGATCGAAAATGGAAGCCAACGAGAGTAAGGAAGCTTTTACGAGATGCTGAACATTCTATTTAAATATATTACTTTAATGAAATATTATAAATTGATTATGATCTCATATTTAGGAAACAAGAATAATGCTGCCTGACAGTCAGCCGTTTTTCTGCCGTGTTTCCTTCGGGAACTGTTACTACGACGGCGTTAAATATATCCCCATTAACTGAAGAAATGCTAGTTTATAAAATACCAAAATTTAATATAAGAATATTTTGACATAAAAATCTGAGTTGGCATTTTTATGCCGCGGATATGTTTCATACGACCGGCAAAGTATGGGATATTTAATGCTGATGCTGCGGAGACTTCAACGGGCGGTAAAGAACGCTCTTGGCTTGCTGTTATTTATGCAGGGCATGCGGCGGTCGCTATGAACCAATGCAGGGCATGTGGCGGGCGCTATGAACCATACGACTGAAGATGTTTACAAGCGCTCAATAGATTCAGATAATGGGCTTGGAACGCGACCTGACAGAGATACAGAAACATTCTATTGACTTCAATTACTATAAATTTGTCGTGAAACGAGTAGAGGTAATTGATGTTGTTGCTAGGTACAGATAATTATTATGGTTTGCATATTATTACGGCAGTTAATTAAACGGGATGGCGCGTCTTCGCTCCCACGATCCGCGTTGTACAGTCCCTCTGCCGCCATCAAATGATAACTTTTAAATTACTTAGGATGCAAACCAGATGCAAGAGAGTCTGTGGTTGATTGGATTACAAGCATTTTATGGACTCTCAGTAGCGCTGTGGCCAGTAACGTCGTAATTTGAAACAGCAAAAGATTTAGGAAGTACAACTCTATTCCCTATGTGAATATCAAATGAGGTTATTTATGACCCGTTCAGCGTTCACATAACCTTGCAGAGAAACAAAACACAAATACACTGGGTTACATGTCTTATTTACTAAGACAGATGCACTGATTGCAAACCTGCCAACTATGTTTTCGTATCACGTAACATTCTTTAAAATTCCTCTTTTTCATGCAACTGTAAAAGGATCTCTTCAAATTTGTAGCAAAGAAATATTGTGGACTGTTAACATTAAATTATTTCCCAACCATGAAACATTTGCAAGATTGCAGACTTGTATTCCATACTTTTCCAACCTTCATATGATTTCAAAACCATCGGTGCAAGCGAAAGGTTATTTGGTACTTGTTTCTTTGACTATATGAAGTTCATGGCCCTATTGGTTACCATTCAAAAGTTAGTAGATGATTTGGTTGATAGCCTATGTCTTTATTCCAAAGTTGGGTAGTAGAAGAGCTGGTCTGCTGACTCCAAGTTGGCACGCATGTTTTCTCGCCGGGTGTGGAGCCAACGCTTCTCTGGTCACCCTCATGGTCTTCGGCTCTCAGGACACACATTTAGTGCCATTCTCGCAGCTGAAGAACCGATGTTTAGCAGTACATGGCCTCATCATCACCGACGATTCTCTCGCAGTTTTGTGGAAACACGGGCCACTCCAAACGCCGTCCGAACATCCTCAACTAGCCAGTGAAGCATTTTCATTTCCATAACGAGCAGATGTTGTTCGTCACTCCTGCCAATTTGCTGCTCCATACAGCGCCATTGGTCGGAGCGAGTCGCTATCTGAGAGTGCAAATGATGATAGATATTTAAATTGAGCTTTTTAAGATCAACGTCGTCGATGTTAATTGGCACATCGCTCTGGTACCCCACATTCCGTCTTCGTGTCACTTCGAGGGCCAAAAGTTTTGGAAATAGGAGATATACATTTTGAGCTTTTGTAAGTTAAAATAAGACACAAAATGAATCATATTAAAATGCAAAATTCTGAAGTAACTGATTTTCGTATGGTACTTTGAAGTAATATCAGTCACGTAGAAATTAGACAATCGGAAGGGAACACAGCGTGCAATGGCCACAGCTGACTGATAAAAACAAATCTAAATTGTATGACGGACCATGCAGCATGTACTACAGCTACTTACAATAAGAGAAAATGGGCACTACCTAGCAGTGGATTGAAAATCTATATAAATAAAGTTGTAGGGGGTTTCCTCTCTGTAATTTCATTTATTTTGCCATTTCTTGGGGTATTTATCCGTTTTAGATCACTTCAAGACCGTCTCAAGGATTTGTAGCTTTCGAGTCTGTTTATCTGTTTGTCTGTTTGTTTGTTCCACCATCACGGTGAAACGGCTGGATAGATCTCCACCAAACTTCAAATTTAGACTCTATTAATCCGGAAGCAGGTTTTGATATACATGTGATTTAAAAATCACTGGATAGATTTGGGGTTAATACGACGACCAGAAGATTTTTTTTTTCAATTTTCTCTTATACTATTGATTTTCTGTACAAACTGTAGACTATACGTGGGAGGTCCCTTTATTTTAAATACTATTTGTAATGTACATAATTCCGCTTACTCTTCAAATGAGGGGGTTCCGCTCTGTAGCCAGTGACAGACATTCTAATAAGTAAGTTTTCTAGTTAAATAATCGTCCGTAATATTCTTGTGCAACAAACGCAGGTATTGTATAAGTCGATTTTTTGTTTTTGTTTTGAGAACGGTGCGTGATTTTGCGGAATCTTAGATATGGACATTATTGGTGGCGAAGTTAGGGCGCTGGACCCTTTCTTACACTTTAACCGCTTTGTAAACTTAAACAATATAACAACTAATAATAATAATAATAATAATAATAATAATAATAATAATAATAATAATAATAATAATAACGTTATTGGCTTTACGACCCATTAACTATATTTTTACAGCTTTTGGTGACCGCGAGGTGCCTGAATTTAGTCCCGCAAAAGTTCTTTTACGTGCCAGTAAATCTACTAACACCAGGCTGACGTATTTGAGCACCTTCAAGTTGGGGTCAGAAGGCCAGCGCCTCGACCGTCTGAGCCACTCAGTCCGCCCTAATACTTGTCCGGCCCCGCGGTGTAGGTGTCACCCGGCGGCCTCGGGTTCGAGTTCCGGCCAGGTCAGGGGTTTTTAGTTGTAAATGATTAATATCCATGTCCTGGGTGTTTGTGTCGTCTTTAACATTCGTTCTATGAACCTTATTTTTTATAAATACAATAACATTTGATCATTTTAACAGCTCTCAAACTAATTCTGTACATAATTGAGAATCTTATTTCGAAAAGGTGTCAAATCCCCCCCCCCCCCAAAAAGAAAATCAAAATCAAAATCGAAATAATGACAGAAAACACGTTGGCAGGAACCTCGACAACGTGAAGAAGAAATAAATCGTCAAAACGGCCCAAATTCGTGCCAAACAGCGCCTTGAAAATCAAATATGCCAATAAGTACTAAATCCCACGGGTTAACTTGACTAAAACCTTACAGCGAATGACCATTACAAATATAACATTTTGTTTAATATACATTGTTGTGTTCGATGGTTTCACTTACTGTTATTTAACTAATCTGTGCCTTCACTGTAAATAACTTAATTGTTATTGTTGTATATTTAAATACAGTCAGTTTTCTGATAACTTCAGTGAAATTTATGATTTTCAAATGGAAGTATTTAGAGTTTCACTACCAAAAACTACCAGATCCATTCTCTTTCTTTGAATATTTTTAAAATGCTAAATTTTTAACAGAAATACTTTGTATCATAATGCGATTATTCTATATGAACATGTTAGAAATGCTAACCCAAATTTTTAGTCGAAAGTTTTCACTCAGAGCGGTCTTGCTCTCTCCTGTAAAATTTCAGTTTTTGATTTATAGTATTTCGGAAATAAGCCTCTTAATTGTAAATGGTTGATCATTCACTCATAGATCCATACCTCGGTCACTTCACAAGTCAGTTTGATGAAATGAAATGGCGTATGGCTTTTAGTGCCGGGAGTGTCCGAGGACAATTTCGGCTCGCCAGATGCAGGTCTTTTGATTTGAAGCCCGTAGGCGACCGCGCGTCGTGATGAGGATGAAATGATGATGAAGACGACACATACACCCAGCCCCCGTGCCAGAGAAATTAACCAATTAAGGTTAAAATTCCCGACCCTGCCGGAATCGAACCTGGGACCCCTGTTACCAAAGGCCAGGACGCTAACCATTTAGCTATGGAGCCGGTCAGTCAGTTTGATGAATCAAACAAATACCTTGGGCAGTCCACCATAAATTTATTAAGACAAGTCGCGTCCCTAATGCTGGGATGGTGGGAATTCTGTGACCTCGCAGTAGAAATTGCGAAAGAGCGGTTGTGTGGTCTAAAGGTATTTTCTGAAAGAAGAGCAGAGAATTCATGAAAAACGCGTTATTTTCTTGCCTAATTGAAATGACGTAAGTTGTATTCGGTCACAAAAAGTGCCGTGCGAACCTAGGCCTTGACAGCGACCGTCCTTAACACCCCCGCTAATGGACGAAGTTTATCTAACAAGGTCTATTTGGCATAAAAAGTTCTCTTGTGGTGTGCGAGTTGCATTCCGCCGCGGTTTCATGAATGATCGCTCGTGGGAACGGACTGTGCCAAGAACGCATCTGCAGCTACAAGAAGAGTGAACAACACACAGCCTACTGTACCGGCAGTGGGCGGATTTAATTATTGAGGCACTCTGTGTTTTAATAAAGCTTCTGTACTTTTTATTCGGTAGATGGCAAAAGTTGAAGTGACTCCCAGGAAAAGTTCGTCTAGGGGAAGAATGTTAGGAAACTTTTTTCATTCTATCCTCCTAAAATGTGTGTTCTTTCTCTTCAGAACTGTATAATCATTGCGTTTCAGTTGGAATAAACCTTGCGTTCCAATAAAGGATTTCACGAGCGTCGATCAAAAAATAACAGCAGTAGATGGTTGTGTGTGGGGCATGACAGGGGCGAAAACCTACACACGCACACAACTAATAATCCAGTTTATTGATGTTATTCCCTAAACCCAACCCAATGTTGCTGTTTGGGTCATAAGTGCATAGAGTGCTTTCATACAGCTGTCCATAGCTCCCTATCTTGCGCTCACCTTTTCGTTTCAAAGTAACAACTGCATCTATACTAATATGTTTGTTATACTGGTCCTTCGCCCCCCCCCCCCCACCTAACTTCCTTACGCCTACACTTCCTTGAAAAGCTAATTGAACAGGATCTGGGTGTCTGAAGATATTCCTCGTCAATATCTCTCTTCTCGACGAATTCGACCAATTCCTTATCTCATCTCACCGTCAAAATTCGTCTATAACACCACATTTCAAAGACTTCTGTGACCTTGTTTCACTTTCATACACTGCTACACTCCACACCGTATTCTTAATGTCTGAAGTGAGCTCATTTATATTCTTTTCTTTCTTCATAATATTGGAATTTTCACGAACATGATGTAGATGTAGACAGCATCCAGAACTCTTGATGGAAAGTTCCATCAGGGTTGACCCAAGTAAAACTAAACGGATTTGAAGTTTAAATGCTCTCATCATACTAGCTTCTTCCTCATCACCATACTGTGCGAACGTTGGTTATAATGTTTTTGTCGACTGCTGCTCGAATGATTTCAGTGGAAAATTTCCCTTACCAGTCCTTCAAATTTTTAAGCCAGGATGTTCTTCTCCATGACGATGTCATGTTTCTGGGTGTCATATTACATGAGCAAATTATTCAACTTAATATTTCTCACATTTTTCACTTTTCTCATACGCCCCTGCACCTCCACATCTCTCACTTTATCTACCCTCTCTTTGCTCAGTATGCGTCTATAAATCCACTTTTGCAAAATGACAAGTCTTAGAAATTTGTGCCTATCAAGAACTAGCTCTCTATCTCGTAAATCAGGATTTTGAGGATATGACATGTGACAAGACTCATTTTCAACTTTAAATTTATGGTACACGGTGGGAACAAAGTCTCCTCACCCCCCCCCCCCCAATCAAATTTAAAATAAATATTCTACCTTTAATTATAAATACATGTACACACCGTAGATAGCGTTTTATTACGTCTATCATGTGTAAATGTCTAAAACATCGTATGGGCCCAGTCATGTTCAGAACACAAAATAATGCGTCGCCAGGTTCTGTGGGAAGTTGTTAACAGCACTGATGGAGTGACTTGTGTGAAAGCAAGTCTCACAGTTTCTTTCAGTTCCTCAATGGTATCATAACGTTGTGCTGCAACAATGTTCTTGATGAATCCCCAGAGCGCATTGTCACATGTCGTTAGGTCGGAGCTTCGACGCGGCCAGTCAAATGGAGCTGGCATTGAAGGCGATCCTCGGCCAATCCAGTATTCTGGAAACACCTCATTGAGATATTCTCTAGGAGGAACCAGCATGTCTCCTTGACCCCTTGGGGTTCCAAAAGGTGTAGGAACCATGTTTTTAGCATATCAAGATATTCATGTCGGTCAACAGATCGTTCAAATAAATACGGACTATAAATTTGTTTACTGTTCATACCAGTCCATATCATAACGTGGGGAGGGTTATTCTAAATCTCATCATTAAAATAAGAGCTGCCCTTCGACCTAAAGACAACATTTCCTCATCGCGAGCTTCGATATAGAATATCGCACATTCATGACTGAAAAATCACTTGGACACGTTTTGGGATAATGTCAAACACGGGAAGAAGTGCGTCATATGCCATCTTCATTCGATTTAAATCACTGTCAATTCTTGAAGAAGTGTCGTTCGATATGGACGTAATTTTAAGTTA
Source organism: Anabrus simplex (assembly GCF_040414725.1). NCBI lineage: Eukaryota > Metazoa > Arthropoda > Insecta > Orthoptera > Tettigoniidae > Anabrus > Anabrus simplex. The sequence continues at coordinate 25,608,270 of NC_090272.1, read as the reverse complement.
ACTTTTATGTGCTTGCGGAGAGTTGCGCAGTTTACGAGACGACTTCATTGGTGATCTTTCAGCATTGTTCCTCTCTTCGGGGTTTATGCTTAACACTGCCAGTAGAAAAGAGTTTCGGTTCCCAGCGCAAAACTGTTCTCTCTGGAGGTGGTTCTCGTCCGAATACGCACCTTTTCTAACGTTTTAGCTGTTCTTGATATTTCGTGAACCCAAGTGCTTGTGGCAATCCGATCTTCAGTGGTATAGTCACTTGTATCAACCATAATTTATTTCTGAAATAGCAATAATTCCTGAAATAGGAAAAAATTCAAATAGTGTTAATATATGGGAAGGGGCAGTACTTTGTGCCCATGCTGTACTTTAAAATAATCATCCTGAAGAACTATCTCGGGCTTTCTGTATCATTGCTTATATTTTTATGGTCACGTCCCAGTTCTGATGGTATTACAGCGAAGCAATGTTAGGATATTTACTGCCTTAAACGGAGTATTTTATTTTTTTTGCCTTCCCCTCATAATTCAGTAGGCCCAAGTGTTTATATTTAAGCCATGCCACTGACGTGTTTGTTACAAAATACACTCATGTTCATAAAAACCAGAACACCTTGAAAGATTAGAAATAGGAAGTTCATATTCACAGGACATGTGCATTAGTGTGTTCTGAACAAATGGACCATTCGGTCCTGAGGTTCAAGGTCTACATAGATACCTCGGTGCACTACAACCGACTGGTATAAAGCGCCTGCGGCTCTCGCTGTCGCTATAAACCGAACGTAATGGATCAATGTGACTTGAGCAGGCGTGCAGGATGCCTCGCAGACGTATGCGAGAACCGTACCGTCAAATGAGTGAGTTTGAAAGAGGACGCATTATTGGCATGAGAGAACATGATGCATCCACCCGGGAAATTGCTGTTCGTGTGGGACGAAGTGTGTCGGCAGTGCAACGGGTGTGTACAGAATGGTTCACAGAAGGCCGTAGAACACGACGAGATTGGTCTGGTCGCACCACGCAGGGCCCCACCTCCGAGAAGATCGACACATCATACGAATAGCATTGTAGGACAGAGCTGCGTTCTCCTCGGCTCTGGCGCAACAGTGGAACAGAGTAGCACATCGTACACTATCAGATGTGACAGTCCGTCACCGTTTATTACGGTCTGGCTTACCGGCGCGTCGTCCACTTCTCCGCCTACCTTTGACTAATGTGCATGAACATGCTAGACTGCAATGGTGTATGGAACGACATCACTGGGGACAGGAATTGCAGCAGATAGTGTTTTCAGACGAATCCACTTTCTGTTTTTGAAAATTATGACCGCGTTTTGGTTCGCCGCAGGCGGGGGGAGAGACATCACATTGACTGCATTCGCACAAGACATACAGTGCCAACTCAAGGTCTTATGATGTAGGGTGCTATTGGGTACAGGACAATTCACAGCTGGTGCGTGTCCAGGGCACTGTGACCAGTTTGACCTACGTAAACGATACCCTGCGACCCGTAGCCATACCCTTTCTGCACGACACCCCAGACGCCATATTTCAGCAGGACAATGCGCGACCACATGTTGCTGCACGAATACGTGCCTTCTTGTTGTCACAGGATGTCAGACTGGCGCGCCTGATCACCGGACTTGTTGCCAATCGAAAATGTGTGGGTATGGTGAAACGATGGGTGTGGCGCTGTGACCCCAAGTCAAACACCAAAGATGAACTCTGGAACCAGGTGACTCCAGCATGGATGATTATACCCCAGGACGCCATTCGCGCCTTATACGCATTAATGCCATCACGCATGGAAAAAGGTGCAGTGATCATGGAGGGCCCAGTGGCTACTAGTGAACAGGAGAAATGCTGAACCTAGGTGACGTAAATGCTAATCGTTTCTGCAGAACATACTAAATACGTTTTTCAACGTGTTCTGTTTTATGAATATGTTCAAAGTGTATAATTGTTTTTCACGGATTTAATTTTTAATATTTTCGACATACCTCTTACGTCAAAAGAATATTCTCTGCTCTTCAAACGAACATTTTATGAGTGGGAGGAACATTCACGTCATAAACATTAGGCCAAGTGTATTGTCCTGTAATAGTAGCGATAATTCCCTCCGAAAACATGAAATTACATGCGATTAATGTGTTCACTGGCCGTGTTGTTCAAACAATTTATTTTTACTATTGTACAAACAGTAATGATACCACAAGAACGGTGCTACCAATACTATCATTGACAACGGAGATTCACTTCAGTGAGCAGCCGGCTTTTTTTTGTTCTGAATACGAAGATTTTTGTGACGAATCAAAATGTCTTTAAGAATTCTTCGCAAGCAGAACTGTGACATGCTGCTGTGCCATTGACATTGGGCGCACTGGAGTGCTTAATTAGTGTACATTTATATTAATACCTGTCTTTAAGCAGACTCCTGTTGCCAACTTCATCTCTGCCCTAATTCGTCCGCAAAAAGTGGTTGTTGGCGTACAAATTGCTGTCGTTCAAGGAACACGGCATGTAATTACGTGAAACCTAACGCGAATGAGTTTCTTTCGCAAAGACCTGCTTAACTTTATGCAAAATGCAATTATCTACTCCAGAAAGTATAGACCTTAGAAAACATCATTGACTCAAGTATATTCAATGTAAGTCCAACAGAATCCACAAATCCGAACGTCACCTGTTGCTCCAGTACGCACAATCATCAATTTGTGAACCCAGATAAGTCAAATTTTGTGGTTTTCTGTTTACCATACATTTCTGTATCTCAGTCTTCAGCCGATTGTCTAGTGTCGAAATGAAACCGGTCATGGATCTATCTATGTTATAACCTCAGGATTCGGAAGATGTTGGATTCAAACCCCACTGACGGCAGCCCTGAAGATGGTTTTCTGTGATTTCCCATTTTCACAACTTAATTAAGGTCACTGCCGATTCCTTCCCACTCCTACCCCTTTATGTTCCATCGTCACCATGAGACCTATCTGTTTTGATGCGGCGAAAAAATACTGTAAATTATAATAATAATAATAATAATAATAATAATAATAATAATAATAATAATAATAATAATAATAATAATAATAATAATAATAATTTTTTACAATTTGTTTTAGGCAACACTGACACAGATAGGTCTTATGGTGAAGATGGGATGGGAAAGGTCTAGGAATGAGAAGGAAGCCTGGTGTGCAAGTGGGAAACCACGGAAAACCATGCTCAGGGCTGCCGACATTGGGGTTCGAACCCACAATCTCCCGAATGCAAGCTCACACCTGCGCGCCCATAACCGCACGGCTAACTCACCCGGTATAATACCAATGTTTACGTTTTATGGCGACACCTAGTGTTCATAGCACACTATGTCTTCTGGTATGGGCTAGAGCAATGTTCTTACTTTCATGCTCTGACTCAGTCTCATCCTTGGCTTTGACAATATGAAAGTGACTGAGGTGTGAGCGATGCTAGTAATGCCACTCCTTATGTAGCCAGTCCCTGGTATGAATAGTGTGAAAAATCTTGCTCATAGCGTCGGTTAGCGAATGTATTTAACGGGGGCTTGGAAAGCAATGGGAAACTACCTCACTCCTCATTTTCGTACTACGCCTCTTCAGTGATGCTATGACAGCTCATGTTGGACCTGTTGAGGATGTAACCAGCCTTCGGGCTGAAGACTGAAAACACAACTAATATTACGGTTTTCGGAGACGCCGAGGTCTCGCAGGAGTTGTTTTACTTGCCAGTATTCTACCGACAAGAGGCTCACGTGATTGAGCACTTTCAAGTACAACCGGAACGAGCCAGAGAAACTACGTTGGGTTCAGGAGGTTAGCCCATCGACCGTCTGAGTACTCAGCTCGGAATTCTTCTTCTTATTCTAATTCTTCTTCTTCTAACTATTATTTCCTTAACATACATACATTATCATTATAGGCTGTTATGCCTTTCAGCGTTCAGTCTGCAAGCCTCTGTGAATTTACTAAACGTCGCCACAATCCTCTACTTGCAACTAGTGTTGTGGCCTCATTTAGTTCTATACCTCTTGTTTTTAAATCGTTAGAATCTGAGTCTAAACATCGTCGTTTTGCTCTCCCTCTACTTCTCTTACCCTTCATAACAGAGTCCATTATTCTCCTAGGTAACCTGCTCCTTCATTCGCCTCATATGACCCCACTACCGAAGCCGGTTTATGCGTACAGCTTCATCCATCGAGTTCATTCCTAACTTAGCCTTTTCTCCTCATTCCTAGTACCCTCCTGCCATTGTTCCCACCTGTTTGTACCAGCAATCATTCTCACTACTTTCATGTCTGTTACTTCTAACTTATGAGTAAGATGTCCCGAGTCCACCCAGCTTTCGATCCGTAAAGCAAATTTGGTCTGAAATCAGACCGATGTAAAGACAGTTTCGTCTGGAAACTGACTTCCTTCTTACAGAATACTGTTGATCGCAACTGCGAGCTCACTGCATCAGCTTTACTACACCTTGATTCAATCTCACTTACTATATTACCATCCTGGGAGATCACACAACCTAAATACTTGAAAATATCGACCAGTTCTAGCTTTGTACCACCAATCTGACATTCAGTTCTGTTGAATTTCTTACCTACTGACATCAATTTAGTCTTCGAAAGGCTAATTTTCATACCATACTCATCGCACCTATTTTCAAGTTGCAAGCTGCAGGCTTTCGCCACAATCTGCCATTAAGACCAAGTCGTTAGCATAGGCCAGACTCCTTACTACATTTCCACCTAACTGAATCCCTCCCTGCCATTTTATACCTTTCAGCAGATGATCCATGTAAACTACGAACAGCAAAGGTGAGAGATTACAGCCTTGTCTAACCCCTGTAAGTACCCTGAACCAAGAAATCATTCTACCATCAATTATCACTGAAGCTCAATTGTCAACATAAAAACCTTTGATTGATTTTAATAATCTACCTTTAATTCCATAGTCCCCCAGTATGGCGAACATCATTTCCTTCGGTACCCTGTCATATGCTTTCTCTAGATCAACGTCAGCTCACCATTAATGTATTCTGAGTCACAGACCTGAAGAGCAATAAGTTAAAACTTTACTGTATGTATGTCACGAAGGTACTGCCCAAAAAGAACCCAATGAGATTTGATATTTTTTGGTTGAATACATCGAAACAGAGATGCCAACGCGTGTTATAGAACTGATTCTTTTTCTGGTGCCTCATAAAGGTAATAACACAATTATCAGGATGATGGACTCTCTCATACGTACTGGCAGGTTGAGAGATGTTTTACTATACTCACCTATTCGTGCACACTCGTCCTACTATTTTTTACCATTTTTTGGTTATAAACCTTGCTGGTGTCAACAGTTTAATAGGAGGGAAAGAGAGGATATATTGAACCCATAATTCTACCTTGCTAAAAAAATGTCAACTACAAGACGGAGTGCAACCATATTTTTTATGACAAGCACATCTCACGTTCTATGCCGTGACAACTCACAGCGAGGAGCGAGCCACCAAACATTCGAACGAGATCGGAACATTTCGGAAGACCTCGGGTAATTAATAAGGAAATTCTGGATAATAACCCTCATTGCGAGAAATTTCGGCACTATCATTGACAAATAAATAAGTAATAAAAAATTTTGGGAAATATCTGATGAAGCTAAAGTCCACAGGGTGGAAATGTATTTAATTAGGCTTGGAGAGAAGTTGGCATCCATACTGGCAGAGTAGTGGCATATTTCAAGGACATATTGTAAAAATGCGCGGGAATTCTCCTGCACGAAAATAATTAATTCCACCCGTTAAAGTAGCATGAAAAGTCAGCAAACAACACCATCATAACTCGAAATATAGGTGGAATCTCTGGAGTGAGTCTCGAAGAAATCGGTCCAGTGATCGTCAATTGGAATGATTGCACCACAGTAGATAACAATAAGCAGAGTGTCCCTAGACAAAGCTTAAATAACCCCTCCTCAACCAAGGGCGTCAGCTGTCATTCTACGTTCCAAAAGTGTGAACCTACGTCAGGCAAAATTAAGAAGAAGTCTTACAGTGGGCCAAATAGACATGTAGAATCTCTAAAGTCAGTTGGCTTGAGGGACGAATATTTTACCAAGTGGTAGATGGTGAGCGAATACAAAATTAGCTATTGAAACATTGTAGTTACGACATCTATCACGGTGGGGAAGAATATCATCAGTTGAATAATTGTAGGATTCCTGAACTTCTGCGTAGGGAGACAGCAGGTTCAGAGATAGCTCTTGTGAATTATTGCAGGCGATTTTAATTTTGGTAATCGGTAAGGGAGAACTGTTGTGGGTTGGCCGGGATAAGCTTGTGTCTCATGGACAATCACACCTGTGGAACCTGGAGAGAAATGAGTTGGAGATTTCCACAAACTGCGCCAGTTGAATTCTCGATACGAAACGGGGTGGTTTAAGTGTTATATGTGGATACAATAAAATGTAATATTTAAGTTTCACAAAATTAGTGTATATTGATTCAAGACGAATGCAGAATCCCTGTATTTATAAGAAAATATTTAAGCAAAGAATGTGTCCTGCAATTATGGGGGCTAAGTTGGAGATGGCTGGCACAAGATGAAGCCAAGATATTGCCACGCCAAACGACTGCAATTACAGGTCTGTCTAATTTAAATATCATGGGCGTGCGTAAATTTAAGTATTGCGATGATGAGGAAGTGTTTTGTCGCTGTTCCAGTGTGGAGGCGAATTGTCTATTATTTATATCAGTGCGCGAGACTTTAAAATGTGTTTAAATTTCTTAAAAAATGTAAAAGTGAAGTAAAAAATTGCAATGAAAATCAACGAACTAATGTCCGGGCCGGTAAAAGTTACAATAATGATATCGATAAAATAACCATTATGGATGTGATGAAAACAAATTTCAAGTTATTCAATAATAATAATAATATTCACGTCAGGATAAAATTGAGACGATAAATTGTGTTCAGCAGTAATGTCGAGCGAGATTTACGGTTTATATCGAAATCCAGTGAAGTATGATAAAGTTGGCATTTTTTGGAAACTTACATTTTGTGACACAGTGTATTTGTGATCCAGAAAATTACAGTACGCTATTTTGCTCCTGAGGTCAAGAAAAATTTGCAGAAGTTAATTGTTAGAACATTATAAAGTTGTTTTGTCATGGGATCGCTTGTATTTAAAAGATTTCAAGCAAGAAGAAATGTATTGTAATGGACATGAAATATTATTAGAATAGTTAGGAAGATGTTAAAGGCAGAGTAAGCTTGTATCTTAAGAGTGATTTAGGAAAACCAGGAATCTGAGGATAAGAGGCCCTGTATATCGACGGGGAATTTTTTGTGACATGGTGTATAGGTGGAAATGTAATATTTCTGAGACAGGCTGTATAAGAGGAACGATGTCCTGTAGCAATCCAGAACAATTGATGAGTGTAAAGGTTGTAAAATCCAAGTGAGCGCGTTGTAACGTCTATTTTAAGTACAAATTGGTATTTATCCTATGATTACTATTTTTGTAAGACCGTACGTAACGGCACTTATGTCTAAGTGACGGTTCTATTTGATACCAGCGAAGTGCATTTTGTGATAGCCGACCTCACGATCAAAATACATTCTAACATATGGTCAAGTTAAATACTTAATTATTGTAAAGTGAATTCTATTCTGTATCGTTACGAGGCGAAGTTATCGCTGACTGCAAACAATGAGAGGGGGGTGGTGGTGGTGTGAAAGATAAATTTTATTAGAAATATAGTTTAGCTTGAGTATATTGATGGGGAGTTACTTCAGTTACGTCACAGGACAGTTCACCGTGATACCTGTTTGGAGTGTTGACAAGGTAGGTCAGTTGGAGCCCCGAACTCGAGTTATACCGTGCAAATCGTGATGGTAATGATCTTTGTTTTCAGTGATATTCTGCAATATTAAACGAGAGCGAACTAAGGAATAGATTAAACTATTTGGACTTGTTTAAGTTCAATTTCTTGCTTTATTGTAGGAAATAGACACAAGGTTTGAGTTCATTTTTGTAGCGAATTTCACTTCATGTGTTAGAGTTTCATATGCGGACATTGTGTTAAAAGTTTTGATTTCGCCTGACAGTATGAATGATGTGTAGATACCATAACGTTGGCTCAGCCATGGATTTAGGATGCCGCGTGCATTATATAACTTAAGGATGAGTAGACACAATAACGTAGGCTCAACGACAGGATTATGATGTCGTCTGTACATAGTCAAGTCATAGGTTATTCATTTTAGCGAATCGACTTGAACGATGTTAGTGTTTGAGTGCATCCATCTCCTCCTGAATACCTGATGGCTCACAAATTCGTGTTGCTCGCGTGGCGAGTGTCGTGAGAATGCTCTGTTTCTCTGCTGGTTGGTGGCGAAAATCTGCATGGAGATAGTGATTTGTGTGGGTAGGCTTACGGTAGACGGTATGTCCTAAGGAGCCGCCCGGTTTCTTTCTTACTATAACATCAGAGAAGGGAAGGCATCCGCCCGACACCATCTCTATGGTGAATTTAATTTAAAGAAGTTGGTGATTTAAGTGGTTAACGAGTTATGTTTATGTTTCGTAGATCAACAAAAGGCACATGAAAGAATAGCAAGCAAAAGGATTTTTGCCATACTAAAGAATATTTGGATTAGTGGCAAGTTATAACAGGCAATCAAAGATATTTTGCCCTTATTGTTCATATTACAAGTCTAAGTCAGTGAACAGCATAAAATTAGTATTTCTAAGACAAAAGTGCAGCTACTTGAGTAGAAATGTAGGAGACTTAAATGTCAGGTGGAGAATACGTAGTTGGAACAAATCGAATTTTCAAGTTCTTCAGGTGTGTAGTTCTCATGCAAGTGAAACTTAATCAAGATGTCGCAAAGCTAATGTAGTGAGCAGAAAATTACGATCTGCGGTAATCTGTAAAAATGAAATCCACTCGCAAAGGAAAGTTTACTTACATCGGACTGTTTGCACATTAGTCTCGAATATACTATTTTTTCACGTCATGTCGGTGCACCTCTGTTCATGCTCATTGCACGCTTTTAGCACTGTCAGTCTACCAATAAGGGAATTGTCGACATACGTTTCACTACTCACTATATTTCGACTCTTATTAATTACTTGTTAGTAAATTATGTATAAGATGAAGTTAAATATCTATCGTTCGAGAGATTTTACATCCTCTTTGATATCCCGAAGAACGTATGCCAACTTAAACAAAAATAATCATTAAATAGGTTAGGTAATTAGAAGGTATAAATGTGGGAAGGTGCGTAGGGTGTTGAACACTCGCGGTGGGAGGTGAAGTGCCTTACGTACCGCTCTACTATAAATCGCTGAGGAGAGAGTTTGGAGACCCAGCGGGTGATGATGCAGCGACCGGCACCACATCCATCGACCACACCCTGGGGGGGCCTCACTTCATGACGTCATGAACCTAAGACGATGACCTCCAAGACGACTGTGTTTTAGAAAATTAATTGACTCGGTGGTGTACCTCGTTACTTTGCCCAAGATAGATTCTCGGTGTACTTGCTTCGCGAAAATTCTAACTGCGGCTGTATTTTTTCATTAAAAGCAAACAAGTGGCTGATAAAGTTGACCTCATATGAGAAGCTTTAATTTCAAAGGCTATCAAATCCAGGAAATCAAAATTGAGAGGATGATGGAAAACATATGTTGGTAGGAAGCTCCATAATTTGAAAGAAAATTAAATTGCCATCCATTTAAAACGGGGCATTAAACATCACGTTCGAGACCAATAAGTAGCACATCTCATAGAATGAGAACTGCACTAAATGAATGGGATAAAGGACTTTCCATTGCGGGATGCAAGATCGACAACTTGACACCGCAGTGATAGCATCATCTTCAGAGGAATTGACAGAGCTCATCAAGAGAGTGGAGGATAGAAATTGGATTACGTCTAAATTGACAGAAAACGATCGTAACGACAACAATAGTCCGCATATCCACCATACTGGAATGTTACTTGCTATACATTCCACTAACAACTTGTACATCTTTCGGAGACGCCGAAATGCGGGAATTTAGTCCCGCAGGTGTTCTTTTATGTGTCTTCCGACTGCTGACGTATTTGGGCACTTTCCAGTACCATCTGACTGAGCCAGGATCGAAGTTGCCAAGTTGGGGTCAGAAGGCCAGCGCCTCAACCGTCTGAGCCACTCAGCCCAGCCAGACTGGAAGATGTGTTGTAAATCAATGCGTGTATTTGGGCTCGTTACCGTCAAATTCTGATGGTTCTAAAGATGAAATAAAACGAAGGATCGGACTAGCAATGATAAGTGTGCGAAAGATTTGGAAAGGCAACATCACATTCAATAAAAAAGAGAAGCTGGTTGAATCTTTGGTGTTATCATTCTTTTTGTGCGGCACAAAGACGTGCACCCTCCTACAACGCAGTCCTGCGCAAATAGAAATATTTAAAATATGGTGCTGGAGGAAAAAGCTGAGGAATCACTGCACAGTTCATCCCACGTACATGTGAATTCTGAATCAACTTCTGTTACAAGTTCTTCTATCGTGCAGAGTATCCCAGCGGACCAGTTGATGATGATGGTGTTTGGTGTTTAAAGGGGCCTAAAACGGATCATTTCTTTCTTTCTTTCTTTCTTTCTTTGCTAGTGGTTTTGCTAGTGAAAGGTTTTCAGCGACGAAAGGACAGGAAAGGGCTAGGAATGGGAAGGAAGCGGTCGTGACCTCAAGTAAGGTGTGAAAATAGCAAAGCACGGGAAACCATCTTCACGTCTGCCAACGGATTGTACGCTACTTTGACCAATTTAGGAAGCCTTGAGAGCGAAGTCCAAGGAACGAGAACACGAGGCCGAGTACCTAACTGATAATTTGACACAGTGAATGGTCCGTTACAGAGTTCTCTCCTAGTAACACACTGAAGGCGTGTTAGATTATGGTAGTCACGACCTTTCAAAAATGAGACAATACGAACTGTAAAATGTAGTTAGAGGGATGTAAAGCACATATCGTCATTCTTGTAATTTCGTTATGATAATCATGTGAATGGTAAAAATCAATAACATAATCAGAGGAACCCGCCACCTTGCACTGAGACAGTCAGTGAGCCCAACACTAGCGATTTAACGTCGCATTAATATCTTAAAATTATTGGATGGGAAAGAACTGGGCTGGTATCTGCCGCGGCCTCCATTTTGGTGGGAAAATCTGAAGCCATTATTCAGAACAGGATTCAAACCTAACGTCTCCTGAAAGACTAACCAGACACAAGTAAGTGAAGAGCTCGGACCCGGATGTGACCACAACCATACATGCTAATACGCCTCCCTAGGAATGTGGGGAGTGTAGCCGACGTTCCAGACAATGAGGTACCTGCGGTCGAGGCACGCTCACCGGTAGCCATTGACCATATTAGTTGGAGTGATCCACATTTGGCCGGAAAGGTTAACCCACTTTATATGATGTCTTCCTCGTAAGACTGAAGATGTGACAAACAAGATCTTACTCTGAGGTGGGGACTGTAGACTAACATGGTGTAAGAGGGGGAGTAGAGATCATTCCAGGTTAAGAAAACAGTATTGCTCCTGTGGACGTATAAGGAGTGAACACACCCCCTCTGAGACACCCATAATTCATCGTGATTAAGAGATATTATACTGTACTTTGTAATGCATTATGAAAGATAAAAAGGATGAGGCATTTCTGCCCGTGAGCTATTAAAATAACTACATAACATTTCCTTTCTCATAAATACATTCGTAGGGAGGAAGCATAAAGGCGCGAATAGTCATCGTTTTGTTGCTTTCCTTCATTTTCCTTCTTCTGTGTTGCTCTGGTACAAGCCTCACTCTGTGAACCGCCGGCAGCTCACTTCTGTAGTGAAGTCATCTACAGTACGTATTTGTTGCGCCTGTGTGGTTTTAGGCTTAAAGCCTACGTGTGCGATTTCTTTCTTTAACATTAATACTGTGCTCTTTTGTAGAGTTATCTACAGTATTTATGTGCTACGACTGTTTTCTATCCTTTATTGCCTGGAGAAGTTTATTAAATGCAGTTAAATGCATCCCTCGCCCCTCGAGCCTATGCAAATTACTTGTCTATTTTCTCCCCCAATTTGCCTTACACTTCAATGCTGAGGTTTTTTATGTGCCTTAGTTTACCTCTGATTTTGTACAAATCGAAAATAGCCCCTGAAAATTCCCCGTCCCCTTTAGTTCATAAAAATGATTTGTAGCTTAGTTTCTTCCGCTTGTTGTCTAGAACTTAAATAGTGAATTTCACAAATGTATGTGCCGCCGTTTTCCTCCGATGGTGTTGAGCAGAGCCGTTCGATATTACTACCCTGTTGCCATAAGAGCAATACTGTTTTAACTTTGGAGTGTGAGTTGGAGACCACCGTTCCCCTACCTGAGTCTGGCATTATTTCCACTTACTTGTGTCAGTCTCCTCACTTTTATCTTCGCTGTCCGGCCTCCTTTGGCCAACTCTTGTTCTTTTCCGATCCCGATGAAGCCTAAGGAGTCCATTATTTTCACGCCCTTCGTGGTCCTTGTCTTTCTTTCTCAATGCCTTCGTTCCTCGAAGCTACGGATCTCTCCTATTTTACTTCTGTTTAATGGTGATAGAGAATGTGATGTGAAATCTGAAACCAAATCTTCTCTCCCATGGTGAAGAACATCACACTTGGCATATCAGTCTTATCCATTACATTTTAATCCTTGTTAAGGTCAACTTGTTCTAAAGTCTTCCTACTGAATATTTAAAATTTTCAGGTATATACCTAACACAAATCTGGAGGTCTGACATGGTTGACAGTTTTGAATTCTGCTGTGTTACAGACTAATTTGAGAAGTTAAGCAATATGTGCGTCACTCCCTATCACCACTACTACTCTCAACAAGTTCAGAACAATTCAGATCTTGGTCAGTGCGTTATGAATTTCGGTACTGAATATTTCCTGCATGTGGCTTACACTGACTTAACAAACGTCATGGGATAGTCACCTAATAGCGTGTGGGGCCTCCTCTGGCCCTGCGAACTGCAGTGAGACGCCGCGGAAGTGAGTCAACAAGTCCCTGGTAGTCCTCTGGACGCATCTGACACCAAATCGTTTGCAGAGCGGCCGCCAATGCTGGTCTGTTCGTGGGTGCAGGATCCATGGCACGGAGCCTGCGTTTCAGGACATCCAAGATATGCTCCATAGGATTCATATTGGGGCTCCTAGGTGGCCATGGCAGTCGTTGGACCTCCGCTGCATGTTCCTGGAACCATTTCCGGGCGACGTGGGAGCGATGTGGCGGCGCGTTATCACCGCAGAACCGCCTGGGCGCTGCAAGGCCAAAAATGGGTGGAGATGGTTTGCGGGCAGCTCAACATACCGCGTACCATTCAAAGTCTCTTCCAGAACAAGTAGGCGGCCCATTCCATACCAGGAAAATGCACCCCAGACCATAATAGAGACACCAGCGCCCTGGACCACACCTTCGATGCAGGCGGGATCCATCGCTTCATGTGGTCTGTGCCATACACGGTGTCTCCCATCGGCATGGTGCAGTTGAAATCGTGATTCGTCCGACCATATCACGTTACGCCATTGTTCCAATGTCCATCCCTGGTGACTGGCGACAAATGCGCGTCGTTGTGTCCGATGACGTTTGGTTAACAGTGGTACTCGTGTGCGGCGCCAGCTCCCATACCCCATAGAACCCATGTTCCTACGGATTGTGCACTGGGAGACGTGTCTAGCACGGCCTGCGTTGAATTGAGCCGTTATTTGTTGCACGGTTGCCCGTCTGTCACTATTGACAATCCGTCTCAGATGTCGCCGGTCACGGTCATCGACGGTGGCTGGACGGCCGGTCGTTCTTCTGTTGTGGACGGTGACACCCGCATTCAACCGTTCACGATACACCCTGGACACGGTTGATCGTGTGAAGCCGAATTCCCGCACCACTTCCGAAATCGCACTTCTCATCCGTCGGGCACCGACCACCATACCCCGTTCGAACGGTGTCAGCTCACGACGACGTTCCATGTTACACCTGTCACATGTACAACCACTGCTCACAAGGTCTCCTATACATCTGCCGCTGGCACAGGGGATGTGTGGTGCGCAGACAACACACCTGCGCATCAGTGCTCCGCTATCCCATGATATTTGCTCAGTCAGTGTATATTTCTTGCTTGAGAGCCTGTTCTAGAAATTAAATGCCTACTTCCTATTCAGGCGCCGTCTCCTCACAAGGCCGGTGACCATCATGGTGTATATTTCCCTGATTTACGTGTCTCGTATAAGAGTTAGCGTACCCCCTTATCTATTACCTGCTATGATCACTTGTATCAGTCTGTGTCCACCATTTCGGAACATGGGTCGTATCAGCGAGTGTTAGAACTTAACACCTCCTCGCTGGTGACCTGCTATATTCTGCTTGTCACAATAGGCGACTAAAAGCAGCCAGACGGTATCTTTACTTGGGAGCATGGGTGACAACCACAGGTCCCTGGCTGAGTCAGATATTGTTTCTGCTTACTTGTGCCAGTATCCTCACAGAAATGTTTTCTATCTGACCTCTCTTGGTCAACACTTATTCTCTTCGACACCGACAATATTAGATTTACGAAGCCTACGGAGTCCTTTTTCACGCTCTTTGTGATGCTTCAAGAGGGGAAATATGCGATAATATAGTGTAAGAGATCTACGGTCACGTAACTTGGCCCGTTTTACAAATAAATTCACTAAACTTGACATACACATAAACATACGTTAAAAGATGATATCCTACATTTTTTTCTTTCTTTCTTGATCCGTTTACCCACTAGGATTGGATTTGTCCGCGGACTCAGCGAAGGATCCCACCTCTACCGCCTCAAGGGCAGTGTCCTGGAGCGCGATACTTTAGGCCGGGGGATACAACTGTAGAGAAGGATCAATACCTCACCCAGGCGTCCTCACCTGCTATGCTGACCAGGACGTTGTAGGGGGATAGAGAGATTGGAAGGAATAGACAAGGAAGAGGGAAGGAAGTAGCCGTGGCTCTAAGTTAGGTACCATTCCGGCAATTGCCTGGATGAGAAGTGGGAAACCATGGAAAACATCTTAAAGAATGGCTGAGGTAGGAATCAAAACTCCCTCTACTCAGTTGACTTCCCGAGGCTGAGTGAACCCCCTCCCATACCTCGCACCAGTTTTCAAATTTAGTGGCAGTGCCGGTAATTTGCTTGGTGTGAAAATTCGAAACCACGGAAAACCATATTCAGGGCTGCCGCCAGTGGGCTCGAAGCGACTGTCTCCCGAATGGAAGCTCCCGAGTCCATGACTCAAACCACGTAACGGTGACGTTATTTGGGTGGATAGGCCTATGGAATTCTTCTCACGACCTTCACGGGCCCTCTCTGCGGAATCAGTACCATTTTTTGACATAAATATGTAATACAGCTGGGAGTCATCCGGTAGTTTGTGAAAGGAAATAGTGTGATATATACTGTACCGAAGGTGCACCCACCCCGCGGGGTACAAGAAGTTTGAACATTTCTCAACAGATGTCGCTACTATGAACTTAGATTGTGTCCTCTGATGTAAGGATGAAATATTACAATTCTTGATAAATTTTGTATGTAAAGGTTAAATTGGAATGTTTAGTGTTTGTTTTAAATGTTCAAAAGTTATCAACACATCTGTCTCTTCCCGCCAACTTAAGGCGTTGGCCAATCAGAAATGTTGTACATTTATTTATTCACCAATTACAAAATCTTGATATTTATTTGATTATCCAAGGAGAATTTGGGGTTGTCGGGCACTTGGCCCAGAGTTTTCTGAACCTTCCCCTCTTTTCGGACCAGGTTGTCTTAGTGTAGAGTGTGTTCGTAACGGAGGTGGGAGGCAACCTCATCTATCTTCGGAAGGTCTACCAGCTCAAGGTAATGGCAGATCTGTGATAGCATTTCACAGCTAGCTCGAGGGGAAGGTTTCAAATCTTTAGTTTTCTAAAATGTAAATTTCAAACAAAGCCGAAATATCAGGGACTAGAGAGTGAGGTACCCCCTCGTATTCCCTCCCAACTTGATTGTGAGGTGACTATGATTTTGTAACCTTCTCTATCTTGTAATTTCTGTAACTTAATCCATGTAGTCACCTCCGTAGTGGAGACACGAGAGAAACCTCCCAGTAGGGTGTATTTGCATGCGATATTGTTATACATCCGGGTGTCTCCTGGGCAACGGACTAGGACTCTTCCTAGACGGCTGATTCTCTCACACCAGAAGTAACAGAGTTATCTAATATGAGATCCAACAAACGGTTCTTTTCAGAACCAAACTTAACAGTCATTTCTGTTAACATTGAAGGCATAACATCTTGCAAAGAACAACTTTTGTATGAACTTTGTCGCGACAAGCAGTGTGATGTTCTATGTGTTCAGGAAACACACAGAGATATGAAGCAGAAACGCCCTTTTGTTCCTGGCATGAAACTGATCGCTGAAAGACCACACGCTCTGTATGGAAGTGCCGTTTTTGTGAAGCCGAATTTAGAAGTCAGAAGTGCTTGCCAGTCAGATGAAAACAATATTGAAATTATCACCGTTGAACTAAGTAACTGTGTAATCACCTCAGTCTATAAACCACCTGCAGCAGAATTTTCCTTCATTCCACCCCACAATTTTGATAAAAGTAAAGCCTCCATTGTTATAGGTGATTTCAACAGTCACAGTCATGTATGGGGTTATGCACATGAGGACAAGAATGGTGAGACAGTTCTCTCGTGGGCTGAAAATTTTCAACTCGCCCTCATCCATGATAGCAAACTCTCTCCTTCTTTTAACAGTGGAAGATGGGGACGAGGCTATAATCCAGACCTCCTTTTTGTTAGTGAAAGCATTATGCATACATGCACCAAAGCAGTATGTCCACCAATTCCAAACACACAACATAGGCCCATCATGTGCCAAATTTTGCCACCAATAAGACCTCAAGAAGTCCATTTTAGGCGAAGATACAACTATAAGAAGGCTGACTGGGCAAGATTTTCCAGCATACTGGATGAGAAGATTCTGAGCATCGCTCCTGTTCCTGAAGAGTACGACAAGTTTGTTGACATCGTCCAATTTTCTTCAAGGGCATCAATTCCAAGAGGTTGCAGAACCAGTTTTATCAAAGGCATTAAACCTGAAACGGCCACTTTGCTAGAAGAATATTACAAGAAATATGAACTTGATCCTTTTAGCGAAGAAACATCAATCCTAGCACAAAGCGTTCTTTCCTCAGTATCACTGGCTAAAAGAGATGAGTGGATAAAATTAATGACAGATTGTGACATGAGCAAGAGCAGTCAGAAGGCCTGGAGACTTTTACGTCGTCTCAATAATGACAATACCCAAGCCAGAACATATTCTAATATAAAGGCAGATCAAATTGCCCATCAGTTGCTAGTAAATGGAAAATCAACCCGATCTAGAAAGCTAGATAAGAAACCAATAACACGGAAGCCAAACCAAGAGAGCAACATACTATCTCCACCATTTACTGAAGATGAACTGGAATCAGCACTGAGGAAGTGCAAATTGGGAAAAGCAGCTGGACTAGACGACATTCGAGTAGAGCAAATCAAAAATTTTGGTCCTGTTACGAGGCGTTGGCTACTGGAATTAATGAATATCTGTGTCCAAGAATGCAAGATTCCCAAAATCTGGCGGAAGGCTAGAGTCATTGCTATCCCTAAACCAGGCAAAGATCGGCTGGATCCTAAAAGCTATAGGCCTATTTCCTTGCTCTGTCACCTGTACAAGGTCCTGGAGAGGCTCATTCTTGAGCGACTGATAGGAAAGGTGGAGTCGTCTCTGATACCACAGCAAGCTGGATTCCGAGAAGGAAAAAGTTGCACATCACAGGTATTAAACTTGACACAGCATATTGAGGATGGCTTTGAGAATCGGCTCATTACAGGCGCTGTCTTCATTGATCTTTCTGCAGCTTATGACACAGTCAACCATCGGATTCTTCTAACAAAATTGTATGACATCACCAAAGACTTCCATCTAATGTGCAACATTAAAAATATTCTCCAAAACCGAAGATTCTTTGTGGAATTTCAGGGAAAAAGAAGCAGATGGAGAACACAGAAGAATGGGTTACCGCAAGGCAGTGTGCTCGCACCACTGTTATTCAACATCTATACTAATGATCAGCCTCTACCTGAAGGTACCCAGAGTTTTATCTATGCTGATGATTGTGCAGTCACTGCTCAGGCCAACTGTTTTGAAAAGGTAGAACAGACTTTATCCAAAGCTCTGAAAGAATTTACCAACTACTACAATGAAAATGATTTGAAGCCAAATCCTGCGAAAACTCATAGCTGTGTATTTCATCTCAATAACAAAAAAGCAGCTAAAACCTTACAAATCACCTGGGAAGGAATCCCTCTTCAACACTGTTCGACTCCAAAATATCTGGGAGTGATTCTGGACCGTACGCTTACGTATAAGAAACATTGCCTAAACGTGAAACAAAAAGTGTCTGCCAGAAACAACATAGTGCGGAAACTTCGAGGCACCACCTGGGGAGCTCACCCTTGCACTGTGAGAACAAGCGCGCTAGCACTGTGCTACTCCACTGCTGAGTATGCTTGCTCCGTGTGGCATAAGTCCAGCCATGCCAAAAACATAGATGTAGCACTAAATGACACCTGCCGTATTATCACAGGTTGTTTAAGACCTACTCCCATAGATAAACTCCACTGTCTCGCTGGTATAGCACCACCTGAAATCCGACGTGAGATTGCTGCTAGGCATGAGAAAAGCAAGGCTATGACTATGGAAGCCCATCCTTTGTATGCCTGTCAACCAGCACATCCTAGGTTGAAATCAAGAAAGAGCTTCTTGACAACCACTGAAGCTCTTAAAGGAACTCCACAACAAGCAAGAATCTCAATGTGGCGGGAAAAATGTCAACATTTGAGAGAATGGATGGTTCCAAAGGAAGAACTTCCTCCTGGACATTCTGAAAAGTGGACAACATGGAAGGCTCTCAATCGATTACGCTCCAGTACCACGAGATGCAAGACCAACCTACAGAAATGGGGCCTTCCTGTGGAGACAGTTTACTGCAAGTGTGGTACTAAGCAGACTAACGAACATCTTCTACTGTGTCCATCTTCTCCAGCCACTTGTACCATTAAAGATCTAATGAGAGCAACTCCAAATGCGCTTGTCGTGGCCAATTTTTGGTCAACCAATGTTTAAAATTTTTTGGTTTAATTTTTGTCTCTCTTACTTTGTACTTCTGACACGATAAATAAATAAATACCTCCGTAGTATAGGCTTAGTCTCTGTAACGTCGGGCCATAAGCCCAAATAGGGTTTTATGCGTTTAATGTAAATTTTAAGGAGCGCGAGAGTTGCCTCCTCTCCAGTTTGGTTTTTGGGCCAGTAAATGTAACCTTTTGCTTTTACCAAAGGCCTTGTAGAATGGGTACTTGCTACCCCTGTCAAACTCCATTTCGTTCTTTTCATGTTAACGATAACAGACTGTTGAGCATTTAAGACAGTGAAATTTTGTTAAATGTAGGTCGTGCCTTTGATAGGCCTGGAGAGTGTGAATTTTCGGAACTAGATTCCTAAGTGTAAATTTGTAGAGCAAAAATGCTCTTACTACTGATGTAAAAGAAACTGGGAGATCCGTCCCCTTGACTATTGTTTGAAAGGAGCGGTATTGCTCATTGGGAGCTTCGAGCTCAGCCTGTAAAATTGTTATCTGATTATTTTAGACCTCTCTAAAAGTGTTTTTCAAGCTTACGACGTAACGTTTGTAACTAATTGTTAATTACTTGGCAAAGTATTAACATTTGAAAAGAAAACAAGGGAAAGGCTAAGAAAGGAAATAAAAATGCCAAGTTTAAAGTTTTAATTCAATCTTTCGATTTTCGTATATCCACCCATTGATGCCCGCACCTTCTTTCAGCTCTGTGATCTACAAAAACATGTGTGTGTGATGCGATGTTACCTACAACATCAAGTACAATCGTAGCGAAACTTTGGTCACAGTTTCTGTAACATTTCTTTGGTGTTTGAAAGTAATATATTTGGCTGTAGCCTATACAAGATGGTTCGGACACGAGAATAATCAAAACATATAGCAACAGTAGCTTGACAGTTCCACAGGCCTTGGATCTGTATGTCATGGTCATCTAACAATGCTTCAGATCGCACGGTTGCTAGGTAACATTGTATCACACGTTTCATTGAAAGACATAGGGCCAATTTATGATAACTTGATTTTACCGAAGGAAAATTTAAAAACTTATTTTAACACTTGTTTTGCGTCGTGCCGACACAGAAGGTCTTATGGTGACAATGGGTAGGACTGTGAAGCAAGCGACCATGTTCCTAATTCAGGTAGTGTGTTCCCTTTCGCCCCCTTTGATTAATGTTAATGGGGGACGATTTTCCAGCTGTGCTTCCTAAAAAAAATTCCCTTTGCGAAAATCAAATGAAAAAATATTTGCCACTCGGTCATGGCCATCCATCAACGGCTGCTAATTTCATATGACCGCCAGCTACTCTATAAGATGCTAGGTAACATCGTCTGGCCATCCATCCATCCCTTACATCACAGTCTGTACGTTTACTAGGTTATACTTCCGTCACGCTAACTTCCCTCGCTAACTTCTGTATCGCAAATTTTCGTTGATCGCCAGCAGTAAGACATATTGATGCTCGATGCTGATGATGCTTGGTGCTTTAAGGGGCCTAACATCGAAGGTCATCGGCCCCGTAAGACATATTATTATGACAACAGTAATCACCAACACCAACGCAGTGTATTAAGCGGAACAATTACTTACTGCTTGCTTAACATTGTAAATACAAAGCCATCACATAGAGATTTACTAAAAATTTACAAAAGTCTTTGCTTGAAGCCAAGCCATGGTCCAAATGTGGGCGGTGTGTGCCACGGGTCATTTTTTATTTTCGTCCCTCTGATACGCTTCAGAACGGATATCTTTAAAGAAGTACTCTCTTGCCTCGTGCTGTCCATCAGACTTCAACTTTTCCGAGTGGCTCGCGAACTACAGTACTTCAACAGCTAGTCTGATTAATCGTCTTATTAGGATGGGAGAAATCTCGTCTGGAAGCCGAGGATGTGGGCCGGACGTCGTTCGTCACATGTTTTAGGTCGCTCCTCCAGACCGGACGCCATCTAGCAGCTGAGGGTGACAGATGACAACCGGTCGGGTTCTCGAACCTAGAACACCATACACAAGCCCGCTGTGACCTCTGACATGGATCGGAAACGGGAAACACTAAAAGTTTCCTCTACCTGCCTTGTACACACGTTAGACTGCAGCATCGCATAGATCACTAGCCTCCGTGGCTAACGCGGCAGAGCGGCGGCCTCTCACCGCTGGGTTACGTGGTTCAAATTCCTGGCACTCCATGTGAGGTTTGTGCTGGACAAAGCGGAGGTGGGAGAAGTTATTCTCCAGGTACTCCGGTTTTCCCTGTCATCTTTCATTCCAGCAACACTCAAATAAAATTTCATCTGTCATTCATTAATCATTGCCCCAGAGGAGTGAGACAGACCTCGGCAGCCGGCACAGTTCATATCGTCGCCGCTAGACGGGAGCCTCATTCATTCCATTCCTGACCCGGTCGAGTGACTGGAAACAGGCTGTGGATTACCATTTTTCATTTTATACTGAGAAAACAAAATGTTTTTTAAAACATCACTCTGTCTCATTGGCTGTGTAACGGCCTCGGTTCTTAGAGCACCGGTTGTTTTACGTCGCACGGACACGTATAGGTTGTTTGGTGACGATGGGATAGGAAAGAGCTACGAGTGGGAAAGAAGCCACCATGGCCTTAATAAGGTAGAGCCCCAGCATTTGCCTGGTGTGAAAATGGGAAACCATGGAAAAACATCTTCAGGCTGCCGACAATGGGGTTGGACCCCGCCATTTCCCCGAATGGATGCCGAGAGCTACGTGAACCAAACCGTGCAGCCACTTGTTCGATAGTCCCGGGTTTGACTCGAGGATGTTACCCTAGTCTACTTAATACCTGTGCCTCGGACTTCGTTTATTTGCCTTAAAGACAGCGATATGATATTGTGAAACTGTGTTAGAGTTATGTCATGCTTATCCCTGAGATTCTGATGAAGTCTCGTCTTCAGCGGATGCTACTGTGACCTCTGCCCTGTACCATTAGTATGGGCGCAGTGTACTACCTAGGAGGTTGTGAGTTCACCAGACGGAAGTGAATGACAACTCAACGGTCAGCAGAGACAGGTTCACCAGCGAGCGGTCGTCCTCAGTGTTTTACACAGCGCTGGTGGTTCGCTTTGAAGACGATTCAGAGTTTCAGTTTGTCTTTCATGTTTCACATAAGTGTGGTACCACTTGGGTCACGCACCTTTCGTACGTATGTGTGTTTGAGAGTGAAAGAACTCAATTGAATTTGTTATTAATTTACATGCCGCTGTCCCCAAGAAGCGCCCTGTTCATCGTCGACATAAGATAGAATTCTATATATACTAATACTGGTCCATGTGTTTAGGGTGGTACAAGTGTGTGCTTCTATTCCGGAGATAGTGGGCTTGAATCCCACCATCGGTAGCCCCGAATATGATTTTTCGTGGTTTTCCATTTTCAATCCAGGCAAATGCTTGGGATACCTTCCCAATCCAAGCCTTTCCCCATCCTTCTCTCGCCAGAAAATATTCAAAAACGTTTTCTTCTGAACTTATTCCCAATTATATGAGGTCGAAACTTTATAGATTAAGCCCTGATTTACGTCCGGATGCCCTTCCTGACAGCTATCCAATGTGACAGAATGTATTTACTCGTGTTTCTTTGGTGGTCAGTAATCTGATGTATTGTGTGAAGGTGACGAAGTGCATTAATACCATCACAAACACCCTGTCCCGAGCTGGCGGAATTAACCAAACATGGTTAAATATCCGCGGCTCACCCGGGAATCGACCTCGGGGCCTTTGGAACCGAATATCTCTACATTGATCATTAAGTGGAGGAGCCCTACATACACAGTACTAACTGCGCAAAGTGTGCCGGCCCCGTGGCGTAGGAGTAGCGTCCCTGCCGCTTACCCTGAGGCTCCGGGTTCGATTCCCTGCCAGGCCAGGGATTTTTACCTGGACCTGAGGACTGGTTCAAGGTCCGCTCAGCCTACGTGATTAGAATTGAGGAGCTATCTAACGGTGAGATAGCGGCCCCGGTCTAGAAAGCCAAGAATAACAGCCGAGAGGATTCGTCGTGCTGACCACGCGCACCTCGTTATCTGCAGGTCTTCGGACTGAACATCGGTCGCTTGGTAGGCCAAGGCCCTTCAAGGGCTGTAGTGACGTGGGGGGGGGGTTAACTGTACAAAATAAATTAATGTATTATTAACATTTTATTCTTATTCTCCTTCTTCTCTTCCTCCTTCTTATTCTTGAGACGGCGTCTCGGTACGGAGGTTGGCGATCCGATATTGACAATGCAACATGAAAAACTTCTTCTGATTACATCTGTGCAATCTTGCAATGTCCTTTAGCCATGAATTTCTCCGTCTCCTAACGGACCGTTTTCCTTCCATCTATCCTTCAATAATTAACTGTAATAATAGATATCGCTTGCCCCTCATAACATGTCCCAAGTAGCCTATTGTGTTTACCTTTGTTTTATATTTATAATAAGTAACAGTTCTTTTTGCTTTTTCTTCCGATGGAGGACCTCGACATTTGAAATCTTCAGTATCCAAAGTGTGCGCAAGAGACGGCGATACAGATACATTTCAAAAACATCTCTACGTTTTTCAGTGCTTGGATCCAGCGTCCAGCTTTCACATCTGAACAGGAGAGCAGAGAATATGTAGCAACGCATCACGTGAATTCGTAGTAACATAATTATATCCAACTCGTTGGTCAGCGTTGAGGCCTTAGCTTCAGAGGATCTCGGGTTCGATTACCGGACGGCTCGGCGACATTAATCGCCTCAGATTAATTCTTGTGGCTCGAGGACTAGGTATTTTTGTTTGTCCCAACACTGAAAAATCCACAGCATGTTTCCAGTCATTCGAACGGATCAGGAATGGAATGAATTAAGTCCCCATCTAGTGGCGAGGATAGGAACTGTGCCGGCTGCCGAAGCCTGTCTCACTCCTCTGGGGCAATCATCAATGAATGACAGATGAAATGCTATTGGAGAGTGTTGCTGGAATGAAATATGACAGGGAAATCTGGAGTACTCGGAGAAAAACCTGTTCCGCCTCCGCTTTGTCCAGCACAAATCTCACATGGAGTGACCGGGATTTGAACCACGGAACCCAGCGGTGAGAGGCCGGTGCGCTGCCGCCTGAGCCACGGTGGCTCTTCTCCCAACAGTTCCCTCTTCATATTCAGACAACACGCAAAGTGAATACATCCCGCCTTATAAGGTTAGCGTCAGGAAGGGCATCCAGCTGTCAAATAACACCAAATCCACATGTGCTACTCACTTCGCAGCTGCGATCGCACACATGTAGAAAAAAATCTGTATGGGAAGGAGGTAACAACCGCTTCGTATTAGGATTGTTCCTATAGATATACCAATTTCAGTTAAAATTAAACATGGACTATATCGGGCAAGTTGGCCGTGCGGTTAGGGGCGCGCGGCTGTGAGCTTGCATCTGTGAGGCAGTGGGTTCGAATCCCACTGTCGGCAGCCTTGAAGATGGTTTTCCGTGGTTACCCATTTTCACACCAGGCAAATGTTGGGGCTGTACCTTAATTAAGGCCAAGTCCGCTTCCTTCCAACACCTTCATATCCCCTCGTCGTGGCAGTGCGACGTAAAGCCACTAGCAAAAAAGAGTTATAACCGTTACGCTACGAAGGCGGTAATACTGCTTTACGTCGCACCGGCACAGGTAGGTCTCATGGCAAATTGCTGGTGTGGGAAGGAAGCGACCGTGGCCTTAATTAAGGTTGAGCCCCAGCATTTGCCTGGTGTGAAAGTGGGAAACCAATTTTAAGCTGCATAGCGGGGTTCGAACCAAATTTATGCTAATAGCTACGTGTCACAAATCACACAGCCACTTTAATAATAATAATAATAATAATAATAATAATAATAATAATAATAATAATAATAATATAATGTATTTATTTATTTATGACAAAGCATACAGACTTCATGGATGGTCTAGTGAAAGTGGGCAAACCTCATTTACATTAGATTCATTACGTATTTGCAATTTTAATACTTCGGCTAATTCCGTTGTAGGCCTACTGTATTTCGTGAATTCATCGCCAGTAAAACTATTTTGAAGTAGTGATAAGTATTGTAGAAGCACAGTCTAATGTTAGAAGTTTATCGCTCTCTTCCAAACACAGTGAATAGGACAAGTGTTTAAGTTCCCCGATGCTGTCGCCAGAGGGATCCGCTATAGAATTTACAACTTTTACTATCAGAATACTAGATGTTTAGGAAAATGTAATAAGCCCATCAGTTCTCCTCACACTGTGAGAAAGCCGCAATAAGTTATATTTCACTTACATTGGAATTAGTCCAGTCCCGTCTGGTTTTAGTTTATCAGGTCGTTTCTAGTTCATACGGCGTACGTCGAAGGAATGTTTAATATACAACAAAAGTGGCCAACTAAACCGCTCCCTGAATCCAAGTCACTACCCCCACCAAGAACCTGCTCACCTCACTACATCAGGTACCCTTCGCCTAACCAAGAACTCAATCCCCGCCAAGTAAAGCAATCCCCTGCCAAGCAGCCCCTATCAGTCAACCACCCCCCTGACTCAGTCATAGACTCACTTCCTCCCCTTCTTCTTCTAGCACTATGTCATTGATAGTTAAGCAACATTGGGCGTGGCGTCCACCTGGATGGGTGACCCACGTCACATCAGCTTACTACCCCATCACAACGCACGAGCATACTACCACCAGCAATGCATTCAGAATCCCTGGTTCAAACCCAGGGTCTCCTAAGTGCGTCGCCCCGCCTCTAAGGGGCGCAGGTCATATTCTGACCAGCTAAGACTCGTGAAACAGGACTCCCCTTCCACATATCATCATTCAGTCCAACATCACTCTGTGAAGGAGATAGCACCCAAGACCTAATCGGTCGGAGGGCTACAATCCTCAACAGAACCTAATCTCTGGTTTCTGTGTGAGACTTGGGGCATGGCGAGGCGAAACGCACAGCTCTGTACTCAATTGTCGCCTCCGTGACATACAAGGCCGGGAAGAACGTGCGACTTTCCGCCAGAATAGCAGGACATCTAAGGTTTGTAATCTCACCTAAATATTTAAGGTTTAGGTGTTGTTGTTTGTGTATTAGAGCCGTAACTTGGTGTAAGATTCGCGCTACATGTCTGAGACATTTCCAGTTTACCATTGGTTTTCGTGCTATAGCTGCACGAATTATAGAACTTTTACAGATGCATCCTCTTACCGTTTTTCATCTTATTCCGTTTATAAGTTGGTTTCGATGAGCTTCGTTATTTTCTCATTTATTCATATAATTTATAATGAGTGAGCAGAGTAACCTTCTGCTACGTCTGGTATCCTGCACTCGGCACTCGGGAGGCGGAGGGTCTGTTTCGCACCGTCGGCTGGCCTCAGAATGGTTTTCCATTCTCCTTCATTAAGGCAAATGCCGGAACATACGTTTTCATACACCACGGGTGCCAACCCCTCCGTTCTCCACACTTCAAATCACTGATTCAAATTTCCTTAGCCTGAGAAAGTGCGTAACTCTCTCTCCATCAGGGAGCAGAATGAAAACGTGTCTTCGTGTACTTTTGTACCGTTACCATACATTCTTTTTTTTTTATGGCAGTGACGAATAGTGTGGTGTTAACTGTCATTACTTTGATAATTCATGTACACAATATGGGAATGTGAGTAAAGTGTTAAACATAGTGCATTGCTTTATTCCAACATGTACTTACACTTAAGAAAATGGAAATTGCAACACCATGAAGGCATTGGTCGTTTGGGTTGATTATCAAGATATGGAACGATGCCATATAGGTATGTGAACGATCAAAGTTTCAGACCCATTAGACTGTTTCGGCATTGAACAGTACCGGGCCGCTATTGGGAAATGGCAGGCAAGGCAGAAGAAGGAGACCAGGAGTGGATTGGTGATAAGTACGGACAGATTAAAAATGAGTGAAGCGGTGCTGGTAGTGACAGTGATAGCGGTGCTACTGGTTATTGGGGGGGTGGAAGTAAACCCAGGCCCAAATACCAGTGGAAAATATAATACGGAGGATTTGGCCGCACTCAGGGTGGTTGTAAGTGAAGTTATGCAGGAAAAGTGTCAATGGGATAAGGTGAAGGAAATAAAGGACATGTTGGAGGAGCAGAGAAAGGAGATAGGGAACATGAAGAAATGGCTTGAAACGAAGACAGAGGAATCGAGCAGGAGAGTGGACAATAATGAGAAAGAAATCGAGTTATTGAGAGGGGAAGTGAAACATCTGAAAGAGGAGGTGATGAAGATGAAGAAAGAAGCGGAGGGGTACAGGCAGGAGAGATTGGAGAAAGCCATATTTATATATGGAGTTGAGGAAGGGGCGAGGGAGAGCAAGATTGAACTGATATCTAAGGTGGTGGAAGTTATACGTGATTCAATGAAGATAGACTTTAGTCAGATAGACATAGACGATGTAGAGAGAATTGGTAAGACTAAAGGTCGGAGACCAATTAGGGTAAAATTTTTAACTACCCTAATGGCAGAAATTGTGGTAGGTAACAGTAAGAATTTACAGGGACAGAAAATAAGGGTGAAAAGAGATATCGGAAGAGAAGGAAGTGAAAATATGAAAATCTTGAATAGGCACCTATGGAGAGCGAGGAACCAGGGGCTAAAGGCCCGAATAAGAGGTCTGAGGTTGGAGGTGACAAACGGGCGATGGGTTAGAGTGCATTCAGTGACGAAGCTAGAGGAAATGGACGAAAACGAGAGGGTTGAGGGTGGTGAGAGGACAAGGCAAGATGGGAAGAAGAAAGAAGAAAAGAAGAGGAGGAGGGACGTGGCAGGAGAGGAGAGCATCTCAGAAGAGAATGGGCAGTGCAGCCGGGAGACAGAAGATCAAGATAGTGAAGTGGACGGTGAGAGTGAGCAGCAAGAAACTGGGAGAGTAGAGTGTAGTGGTGCAGTGAGCAAGAAAGGACAAGGGAAGGTGGATTCAGAAGTCCAAAATAGTGAGGGGGTGAGTGGGGGTGAGCAGCAAGAAGCGGTGAGAGCAGGGTGCAGTGGTGTAGTGAACAAGAAAGGTCAAGAGGAGACAGATCGACAGGAAGGTAAAAAAATTATGAGTACAGTCAGAAGTAAGAGCTTAAAAGACATATGGGGAAAAGTACGTAAAGGGATGGAGGATACAGAGGACGAGAGGTCGATAACTACTAGAAGTAAGAATAGAGGGGGAGACCTAGAAGGGAGGGAGGGAAAGTTATAACTATATTGGAAAATAGGATGTGTGAATATTGAGGGACTAAGGAACAAATTAGGAAAGAAGAAAGTTCGGGAAGTAATTGAAAGTTTTGATGTTGTGGCACTCTTGGAGACGTGGTTGGAAACAGGGAGGGAGATTTCATGGAAGGGGTTTGAGATAAAATATAAATATAGAAGAAAAGAGAGGAATAAGGGGCGAGCACCAGGAGGGATGATAGTTCTAATTAGGGAAGAAATTAGTGAAAGAGTAGAGGATATAGAGACCGATATGATGGAAACCATATGGCTGAGATTGAATTTGGGAGGGAGTGAGGGAAGGAGGAAGAAAATAAATCTAGCTTTTGTTTACTGCCACCCTAGTAATTCAGCATATGCAAATAAATATTTTTTTGAAGAGTTATTGGTGGATATTGGTAGGATAAGGGGAATGTATCCAGGTGAGGAGGATATGTTGTTATTTGGGGATTGGAACGCGAGAATAGGGGAACAGAGCCCAGTTTATAGTAGGGAGGATGGAATGTGTTTGTTGGAAAGTAGAAGGAGTGAGGACAAAATTACAAATAGTTATGGAGAGAAGCTCCTAGAGATGTGTGCTGTGGGAAATTTGTATATTCTGAATGGGTGGATAGAGGGTGACAGGACGGGGAAATTGACATATGTTACTGAGAAGGGTGGTAGTGTGATAGATATGGTTTTAAGTTCGGAAGGGATGATTGAGGAAGTTGTAAGAATGGAAATAAGAGACTGGATTGAATCACACCATTTCCCGGTGAGGGTTATGCTGAAAACGGAGGAAGAGAAGTGTACAATGAAGGAAGATGAGACAAATGATAAACGAGGGAGTGGTTATAATAAGTATAAATGGACAGAGAAGGTGGGCCGGGATTGGAATAGGGTAGTAAAAGAGGAGTTACATCTTCTGAAATATGGGTGGGAAGGGGCGTTAGAAGAGAATAATACTGATAAAGCCTTGGAATTGTTGCTACATCCAATAAAGATGATAGCGCAGAAGGCGAAAGCTAGAAAGGGAAATGAGAAAGAGGGAGAAGAATGGTTTAATAGGGAGTGTGAAGGAATGCGGAGGAAGGTGATGGACTCGTTAGGAGAATATAGAAGGAAAGGTGGGAGCCAAGAAAGGGAGTTTTTCTGTGGATTGAGGAAGGAGTATAAAAAGAAAATTTCTGAGACAAAAAAGGCGTGGTTAGAGGAACAAATGGAAGCCATAAATAATGACTGCAAGACAAATAATTTTGAGAGAGTTTGGGATAAGATTAATAAAATTATTAAGGGTGGAAGGAATATAGAGAGAACGAGTATTGAGGAAGTGCAATGGGTCAGGCACTTTGATGAATTACTAGGAAAAAAGGGGGATGATAGATGGAGAGGTTCGGGAGAAGAAGTAATTTGGAGGAATAGGAGAGTGGCAATTTATGACCTGGATAAAGAAATTACAAGAGAGGAAATCCTGAGAGTGATAAGCAGAGCCAGAGCGAAGTCGGCCGGGGGGTGTAATGGTATAAATAACAAGTTTTGGAAGGAAATTAGTAAAAATGAGATTATGATAGAGGGCATGGTTAAATTATTCAATAGGATATTTTAGGGAGATAATTACCCTAAGGAATGGGAAACAGGAATTATATGCCCTATATACAAGGGGAAGGGTAGTAGGAACAATGTGAACAGTTATAGAGGTATATCTCTGTTGGATTCTTTGAGTAAAATATATACTGGTGTGTTAGCGAACAGAATAAGCGGGTGGGCGGAAGAAAATGAAATTTTGACAGATTACCAAGGGGGATTTAGGAAAAAGAAAAGAACAGTGGATAATATAATGATAGTAAAGACTATTTTAGAAAAGTATAAGAATATGGCTAGGAGTACGGTTTAAGTAGTAGCAACAGATTTTGAGAAAGCTTTTGACAAGGTGAATAGAGAAGCCCTATTAGAGAAATTAGGCAGGCTAGGGATTTCGGAGAAGATGTTGAGGGCAGTGGAAGGAATATATAGGGTTGTCAGGTTTTGTGTAAAATTGGGAGAAGGGAGACTGAGTGGACCATTAGAGTCCAAGGTGGGTTTAAAACAAGGATGCAAGTTATCGCCATTACTGTTTATTTTATTTATCAACGATATTTTAGAGGGGTTTGGGGCAGAAAATTGGGCTGTACCAGTAATTAATGGTTTTGAAGTACCAGGACTGATATTTGCGGATGATGTGTTTTTTGCTATTTGCTTTACGTCGCACCGACACAGATAGGTCTTATGGCGACGATGGGACGGGAACTGCCTAGGAAGTGGAAGGATGCGGCCGTGGCCTTAATTAAGGTACAGCCCCGGCATTTGCCTGGATGATGTGTTATTGATGACGCTAACCTCAGGGGCGATGAATAGGGCCTTAGAGTCAGTGACGCTATTTGCGAGGAAATGGGGATTGAAAATTAATGGAAATAAGTCTAAAATATTAGTAGTACAAGTGGACAAAAGAAGAAAGATAGAAGGTAATTGGGTAATTCAGGGAGAAAGATTGGAACAGGTAAGGAAGTTGGAATATCTAGGAGTTATTTTTAATGATAAAGGAACTTGGAGTGACCAGATCAAAAGGGTGAAATATAGAGGATTGGCAGCCTTAGCCTCAGTCAGAAATTTGCTAGTCAAGTACCCGGGGATCAGTTATAAAACACTGAGACTTGTGTTCAGGTCGGTAATCGTTGGGAGGGTATTATACGGCTCAGAAGTTTGGGGGCTGGATGAGAAAAGAGAGGAACTAAGAAGGATTGTTAGTAGTTTTGCTAAGTTAGTAATGGGCTTACCGAGGTGTACAGCAAATGTAGGGGCGGAATTAATGTGTGGGGAGGATTTGGAATCAGAGGGTGTGAAAAGAATAGTTAGATACTGGATGAATTTAAAAAGACAGGAAGGTGGGAGAGTATTGCAGGCAGCGTATGCACAGCAATTTAAGAGCATGTATAAGGGTGGATGGTTTGAAAAAATAAAGGGATATTTGGAGAGGATAGGATTAGGACACCTGTGGGGGGAGGTTTGGTCGAAGACAGAAGTGAGAGGGATGAATATACTGGAAAGGAGAATTAGAGATATCCATAGGCAGAAATTATTGGGGGAAAGCAGACTAAGAAATTCGCTGACGGTTTTGACAAAAATAGAGGAGATAGCAGGGTTGAATATTAGATACGTCGATAGGTCAAAACGGTATGGGATGATGTGGTGGATTTTAGGTTTGCAAAGGAATACAGGGTGGATACAGGGGAGGGATAAGACAAGATGTGTACTTTGCGGAGATGTGAATGATGATTTTCACTTGCTAAGAGACTGTGAGGTAACGAGGGGGTTAAGACATGGATTATTGAGTGCCGAGCATCGGGAAATATTGGGAAGAGGGGATGAGAACGCAATCCTGAGATGGATTATTACACAATGGGAAAAAGGGGGTGAATTGAACAGGTATTTATGTGCGACAAAAAAGGCATGCGAGAGTAAAATGAAGGAGAGTGAGTTAGAGGGTAGGCAGGGGAATAGGGGGTGAAATAATTATGCATATAAGGGAAGGGGATAGTATGATAAAATTCTAATGGATTAGGGAATATAGGGATAGAGTACTTAGTTATGTGGAGTTGGGAAATGAGACAGGATTGCATGGTCTGTTTGTTTTAAAGTTAGCTGGAATGCAAGTGCTGAAATGCTGAGTGTTGTGGTTTGACTTATTGATTAGGTGTAGGTCAGGAACAATAATGTGACGCAAGTACAGAGCACAATAAGGACACTGGATGAATATGTTTGAACATTGAGTGAGGGACTGCTACAGCTAATGACTGCTAGATATTATTCTTATTATTATTATCCTTATTATTATTAATAATATTATTACTATTATTATTATTATTATTATTACTAGCAAGATACCCGTGCTTCGCTACGGTATTATACTGAAATTTATAATTGAATGCTTATTGTTTTAGATATATAATCCGCCGAAATTCGCGGTCTGACTCGTTTTCTGCGAGAACCCACCAAAATTCCCGATCTGACTCGTTTTCTATTAGATTACGGCATGTTTCCTCCCATTTTTCAATCTTCTTTTCCAGCAATCGATTTCGTACTTCCCGGGCTAGGCTCAGGTATTCCTCCCGGTCAGTTGGGTCCGTAAATCTTTGCCATCTTTTCCTATAATCATTTTTAATATGGATAAAATCCTTCAGGAGATCCGGCGTGGTGTCATATTGGGTGCCTAGAAGGCACTCAACCCGCGGCCGGACTGCATTCTTAGTCATTACCCGTCCAGGAGCCGTTTCCAGCGCGGTCCGCACATTTGACGACGGTCCGGAACATCATCATCATCATCATTATTATTATTATTATTATTATTATTATTATTATTATTATTATTATTATTATTATTATTATTATTATTATGTGTTGCTGGAATGGATGATGACAGGAAAACCGGAGTATCCGGAGAAAAACCTGTCCCGCCTCCGTTTTGTCCAGCACGAATGTCACATGGAGTGAACGGGATTTGAACCACGGAACCCAGCTGTGAGAGGCCGGCGCGCTGCCGAGGATCCTTATAAGTACATTAAGAACAGTAAAATCAATTGGTCTCACCTCCTTCTACACCCCACCGCCGTTAAGTTTATTTACCGGCACCCCCCCCCCCAAAAAAAAAATTAAAAGAAGGCTTGTTTCTTATGTTTAAAGAAGATTTCAAACACCAATGCTCACGTCTATTACCTTCAGTTTTGAGATATAAGTATCCCCATAAAAATAATTTACTTTTTTCACTTCATTTCACACTACTCCCCTCCCCCCTAAGTGAATTTTCCCGCAAAAATACTTGTTTCTTTAATAGTAAAGGATCTTCTAAATACCAACTATCACGACTCTAACTTCTTCAGTTTTTGATTTATGTGTCCTCATGAAAGGAATTCAACTCCTTTACACTCCCGCCCTCCAAGATGGTTTCCCCCCAAAACGCGTTTTTCTTTGTTTTTAAAGGAGATCCAAATACGAATTTTCACGTCTGTAACAACTTTAGTTTTTATTAGATGTATGTATTCTCATTCAATTAATTTAATTAATTTTTCAATTCTTTCACCCCCCCCCCTCATTGGATTTTCCGAGAATACGTGTTTCTTTATTTTTAAAGCAGATTGCAAATATCAAATTTCACGTCTGTAACATCTTCATTTTTGAGATATCAGTAGCCTAATTAAAAGAATTCAACACCATTTTCAGTCACTTTTACCCCCCCCCCCTCCACCCAAGTGGTATTTCCGAAAGCTAAAAATACACGTTTCTTTATGTTTAATAGAGATAAAAAATACCATTTTTCACTTCTGTAACATGTTAAGTTTTTTGAGATAAACTGTAAAAATTCTCATTTTAAAATTTCACCCCTTTTGAGTTCCCCTTAAGTGGAGTTTCCAAACACAAATCACCTATGTTTCTTTAGATTTACAGGAAATACAAACACCCACTTTTTACGTCTGTAACATTTTACGTTTCCAAGATATTCTGTAGATATAGTCTTTCAAAAATTCACCCAATTTGTCACTCCTGTTTAACCGCCATTAATTGGATTTTCCAAAACTAAAAAATACGTGTTTCTTTATTTTTAAAGGAGATCCCATATACAAATTTTTAGTTCTGTAATATCTTTCGTTTCTGAGATATATGTATCCTTATTCAAGGCATTGAACCCATTTTTCACCCTTTTACAGCCCTCCTATTGGGATTTACAGGAAACAAAAAATACATTTTCCTTTATTTTTAGAGGAGATTCTAACTACCAATTTTTACATCTGTAAATTTTAAAGTTTTAAGATGTATACACACTCATTTTAAAAAATTTACCCTCCCCCCTTTTTACCCCCCAATATTTGGATTTTCCAAAAACGAAAAAATACGTGTGTTTATTTATTTTTAAAGGAGATTCTATATACCAATTTTCACATATATAACCTTTAAACATTTTGAGATAGATACACTCATTTTAAAATATTACTCCCTTTTCACACCCCCCCTAAATTGGATTTTCCAGAAACAAAAAAATACGTGATTCTTTATTTTTAACGGAGATCCCAAACCCCAATTTTCAGGTCTGTAATATCTTCAGTTTCTGATATATAAGTAGCCTCATTAAAGGCATTCAACCACTTTTTAGCCCCTTTTCACTCCTCCTATTGCGATTTTCCGAAAACAAAAAAATACGTGTTCCTTTATTTTTAATGAAGGTTCTAAATACCAATTTTTACATCTGCAAACTTTAAAAGTTTGGAGATATAGATTCCTTCATTTTAAAAATTCACCCCCTTTTCACCCTCCCATTAATTGGATTTTCCAAGAACAAAAAATTACGTGTTTCTTTATTTTTAAAAGAGATCAAAAGTACCAATTTTCAGGTCTGTAATATCTTCAGTTTCTGAGATATAGGTACCGGTATCCTGATTAAAGGCATTCAACCCATTTTTCCCCATTTTCACCCTTTTTCACCCCTCCTATTGGGATTTTCTGAAAACAAAAAAATACGTGTTTCCTTATTTTTAAAGAAGATTCTAAATACCAATTTTTACATCTGTAAACTTTTAAAGTTTTGAGATATAGAGCAACTCATTTTAAAATTTCACCCCCGTTTTCACCCCCTTAGCGAAGGAATATCCAAAAATCCTCTCTTAGCGAGCACCTACGTCTTAATATGAATATATCCCCAAAATTTCATCTCTTTATGTCCAGTAGTTTTGGCTCGGCGATGATGAATCAGTCAGTCAGTCAGTCAGTCAGTCAGGACAAGTTATTTTATATATATAGATTATGATTATCATTCTTTATTATTTATTTTAATTTGCATGTGAACATGTATAGGGGCGAAGTCGCCTGTTATGTTCAATAAATGTATGTACATTAGACTGTTGCTACATGTCTCCCCACGTGATTGGCCGCGGAGGAATCAACTCCAGTACACGGACTCTGGTGTAGCGTAGTTGACTTGCAGTCTGTGCAGTGAAGTGTTCCCCGTCAAACATGCCTCGACGACAGAGAAGAGCACGCTATCAACAACTGTCGCCGTTTGAGAGGGCTCTGATAATTGGGCTGTGTGGGGCTGGATTATCGCTAAGGACTGTCGCTGCACATTTTGGCCGACAGGCATCTACGGTACAACGTGTATGGCAGCAGTGGTCGAATGAAGGTACCCACACTCGTAGTCCTGGCACAGGCCCAGCGCGACAGACAACTAACTGTGAAAGAGGATCGCCGAATCTTTCGGATGGCCCGGATGAAACCCCATGCAACAGCAGCGCAAATTCGAGCAGTTGGTAATCGCCTGCGTGCAGCTGGCTTACGAGCCCGTATCCCTGCAGAAGGTGTTCCAATGACCCCACAACAGCGACGTGTAAGGCTGGCCTGGTGTCGAGAAAGATCGACGTGGGTCGACGAATGGCATAGGGTCGTCTTTAGTGATGAATCGCGCTTCTGTCTTGCCCGCAGTGATCGCCGGAATCGTGTGCGCCGACGTACCGGGGAGAGGGGCCTCCCAGATCTTATTGTCGAGAGGTACACAGGCCCAACACCAAGCATTATCGTCTGGGGTGCCATTGGCTTTAATGTGAAATCACAATTAGTGCTTGTTGAGTGCACTATGACTGCTCGACAGTACGTTGATAGGGTACTCAATCCAGTGGTTGTCCCTATGATGGCGAACTTTGCTAATGGGATGTTTCAGCAGGACAATGCCCGGGTTCACACTGCACGCATCTCCAGAGAAGCTCTCCACGACATCACAACCTTAGAATGGCCCGCCGGATCCCCGGACCTCAGTCCTATTGAGCATGTTGTGGGAAGCGATCCAGGGTCTTATTGACTCCATGCCTCGACGAATTCATCAATGTATTGCAGCTCGTGGTGGGCACATCCTGTATTGATTGTTGTCCAAACTTGCGGTCAGAGGGACCTGAAAGTGTAATAATCGAATCACAACCGAACACTCGTCCTGTATGTTCAATTGCAGCAATGTAACACTACTCCTTCTGGATGTTGCAATTTCCATTTTCTTCAGTATAAAATAGGGCAAATAAAGAAAAACGTGGCATTCCATCTGTTTCTTACTGATCAAACCTTACTGGAGAAGTAGAAAATTGCCGTTTCGAGGTGAGACAATACGACTGTCGAAAGGGTAGAGCAAGCATTTCCTTGAATCTGATTTTAGTGTTAACCCTACAAAGAAGAGGTTTCTTCCAAATAAAATACCAACCGTATTTATTGGCTACCTCGTTCATAAACGAATATGTGCCAAACGCTGAAGTGATTCTACCCCAGATTAGACTCATCCTCCTATGACAAAAGTAGCAATTCTAATATCCACCCCAACTCCAAAAGCAACCCGAAGAGCTAAATGCAATAGAAACAGAAGGGAATCTCTCTTGTTGACGAAGTCAATTGATAGATAGAAAAACAATATATTATGAGCTTCGACAGAAACTGAAAGAATTAACATCTGAGATGAAGGCGAAAACAACAACTTTACAGGAGACATTAGATGAAATTGTAAAAATTAGTGCCATTAATGGCGATTTAAATGAACTATTTCTTGTAGAGTAGCTGGACCCGTACGGAGAGAAAAAAACATTTGGTGAGACAACTTTAAGAATATCTATTTTGTGGCATAGAAAATCACCTAATGGTTTCAATTTAATTATATCAGTGGGATGTCTAAAATTTCCACACAGAAATACATACATTAAAAATTACCTTGGCTGCACTAAAGGAAAGACTGGAACATCTTGAAAATTTAAACGATTCTTGAGAATATTTTAGACTAACAGGAACGGAATAAGAATTATGTGATCTAAATCGATTCATTTTAAAAAAAATTCTCTTCCTTGAGTTTATCAGGTGAATATCAACAGATTTGTGTAATTCTCCCGTTTAAGAGCATTGGGTAGGTTAGCCCACAAATATGACATCTAGCGGCGTGTTCTGTAACTGTCCGCGACCCCACCAGCTGGCCAGCATTTTCAGGTCCTGTATATCACGCAGTCCGCCTCTGTGGTGTACTGGTTAGTGTGATTGGCTGCCACCCCCGGAGGCCCGGGTTCGATTCCCGGCCTTGCCACGAAATTTGAAAAGTGGTACGAGGGTTTGAACGGGGTCCACTCAGCCTTGGGAGATCAAATGAGTAGAGGTGGGTTCGATTCCTACCTCAGACATCCTGGAAGTGATTTTCCGTGGTTTCCCACTTCTCCTCCAGGCAAATGCCGGGATGGTACCTCACTTAAGGCCACGGCCGCTTCCTTCCCCTCTTTCTTGTCTATCCCTTCCATTCTTCCCATCCCCCGCAAGGCCCCTGTTCAGCATAGCAGGTGAGGCCGCCTGGGTGAGGTACTGGTCATTCTCCCCAGTTGTATCCCCGACCCAATTTCTCACGCTCCAGGACACTGCCATTGAGGCAGTAGAGGTGGGATCCCTCGCTGAGCCCGAGGGAAAAGCCAACGCTGGTGGGTAAACAGATTAAGAAGAATAAGAATATCACGCAGTAAACGACTGAACATACCTTCGGTACGGCTTACTAAGAAGAAGGGAGATGGAGGAAGGATTTTGCCTCTTAGCTAGTTTTTATTTTTTTTTATTATTATTATTATTATTATTATTATTATTATTATTATTATTATTATTATTATTATTATTATTATTATTGCTATTGTAGGACATAATACAAGATTTGCATTCGGATCTTGAGTACATTAAAAACACAGAACGGAATAGAAAAGATGACAGATACAACAACTGATGTTGAAACGTTCGAGGTACATATACATGCAATGAAAGATGGCGAAATTATGAATTACATAAGACATTGAATATACGAGCATGGCAAGTCTGCGGGGCTAATGGCGAGGTGAGCTAGCAGGTTGTGTAGGAATATAGTGGTGGAGGAGGGTGGGGTGGGGTGTGTCCTGGGTGTGGTAGGTTTACCTCAGTACTGCCTGTTCTTATAGAGGCGGCCGGTCTGTAGGATGGGTCATGAAGTGGGGATAGGGTGGCAGGGATCTTAGGGTGGTCTGTAAGATGTGACAGAGTTGTTTGCATCGAGGGGCTTGAGTGTCTTTCATTATTGTTTCGCGGTGTACCATCTACCCCTGATTACTTCCTATATGCTTCCAAACACCTTGTATAAAAGTTACACCAGGGACGAAAGCCACAGATGAGATGAATGAAGGAGTTTCTGGATTTTCAACGGTAAGTGAAGCAAGCCAAGATGCAAACAGCGGACGTTCGTGTTCTAC
Source organism: Anabrus simplex (assembly GCF_040414725.1). Classification (NCBI taxonomy): domain Eukaryota; kingdom Metazoa; phylum Arthropoda; class Insecta; order Orthoptera; family Tettigoniidae; genus Anabrus; species Anabrus simplex. Next base: position 25,569,541 of record NC_090272.1, on the reverse strand, counting down.
TAAATTGAGATCAAAGAGACCAACTTGTTAACTGAAAATGAAGACTTATGGCAACATAAACAGAAGTCTGCAATCTGCACTCTGCGCAGTGTAACATTATGTTGATGAAGGAGGTCAATGTTAGTCAGTGGACGTAGAAGGTGTTTAGTCTGTTGCAGGCGCCAGAGCTGACCTGTCAGGTCGATGTCAGCAGGAAGTCATCGTTAATTAATATTTTACTGCCGTCTCGAGCAGGTTACGATACCAGATTGAGTCGCGACAACACGCCGGCGGTGAGGTCAAACTAGCTCTGATGTCATTCTCCGGCTGCACTCCAGAAGATCATTTCAAACGAGCGAATTTGCTGCGCTATTCCGATTAAGGAACTGTGGATTTGCATTTGGGAGAATGAGGGTTCGAATTCCACTGTCCGCAGTTCATGTTTCCTGTTTACTCACGTGGCTGTACCTGAATTACAACCACCGTCGCTTCCTCCGCAGTCCGTACCCTGACCTGTCGTTCACCACCGTGTCTAGGTCGGTGAGACGTAAAAGAAATTTTGAAATAATTCGTGATCGAAATGTATGTATGTGCCATCGTCGTGATGAAGGTGTAGTGTGCCTGCATTCTGCCTAGAAGCCCTGGGTTGGAACTCCCACCACTCTAGGGATGTTATTTCTAAACCGAAGGCTGAAATGGGCTTCTCTAAGCCTCCTGACACCAAGTGAGAAGCTGTGTGATACGAGAGGTAGTGACTCTGTACCACAACAACCGACTACTAGCTCCATTAGTTCGTTGCCAGTTCGAAATATGGAAAAAAATAGAAGGAAAGATTTTTGTCGTGACGAAATTTAGCCGCGACTGAACTCATCTACTCATCCATTTGCATTTGGCAGGGAATGGGTTTATCGCATTTTCCCGAGTAGGGACTAACATTTCAACCCCATTTTCACCTGCGTATTAAATATCACTTTCATACCTCAGAAACTTCTTTTATCATATAATATTGATGACTTCAGCCACCATGTGTAGCCATTTTGATTTGATGGCATTCAGGTTGCCTGCATGTCAGCTTCTACGTTCCCTTTTAATCTAGAAGATGGCAGACATGGGTAATGTGTGATTGAGATTTAATTAATTTTGTCTGGTAAACACCAAATGTGTCACCAAAGAATGCCGACATCCTCGGACAGGGTATTCCGAATGAACCTTTTCCCACCCATCAAAAATCCGACTATCTCCGCCAGGTTTTAACCTGATATTTTCTTGGGATCCCATGGCTCAAATTCTACCACTGATCTAGAGACGGAGCTACAAACTGTGTGCGTGGAAATATACGACATATAGACTGAATCCTCGGACATAGGTTATTTATTTATTTATTTATTTTAGTTAGTTAGTTAGTTAGTTAGTTAGTTAGTTAGTTAGTTAGTTAGTTAGTTAGTTAGTTAGTTAGTTAGTTAGTTAGTTAGTTAGTTAGTTAGTTAGTTAGTTAGTTTTGACTTACAGCAAGGTAGCACTCCCAGAAAACAGCAAACCTGCAATAAGATATTACAATATGGATACTCTTATAGTTATGGTCGGTGGATGCAGAGTGTGTCTCTGCCCACAAGTGGCCACGGCTGGTCCGTGCTACAACAGCTCTGCACTCCGTCCTGAGAATGGTTTTTGTTTCGTTTTCTATTCTCCTGTACTAAGGCGAATGCCAGGACAGTTCCTAGTATAGGCCATGTCCGCCAACCCCTTTACCTTCTCCGCACGTCTCCTCCGATATTAATCTCCTGGCCTGAGAGACGGCTTCACCTGTCTTCTGGTATGGGCTATATCAAATTTGTTACTTTCATTGACCTGTCTCAGTCTCAACCTTGGCTTTGACAATATGAAAGTGACTGAGGTATGAGCGATGCTAGTAATACCATTCCTTATGCAGCCAGTCCCTGTTATGAATGTGTGAAAATATCGCTCATAGGGTCGGTTGGTGCATGCATTTCAGTGGGCTTGGCAGACTGATATGTAATAGCAGCGGGCGGCTCGGTGAGGAAAGCAACGGGAAACTACCTCACTCCTCATTTCCCTTGTACGCCTCTTCAGTGACGCCTAGGCTATTTATGACGGCTGTTGGCGGAGTTGCAGAGGATCAAACCAGCCTTCGGGCTGAATACCCAACATACAATGCAATGATATAATACAGAACCAATTACAAAATATAATCTAACTACTTCTGTAAACTTAGGCTAGTCTAAGCTATTCTGCAGCAATTACACTTTAGTCTCTCCATTAAAAAATAGTAGTGTGTTCTGTTTTTACTTCCTGGCACAAAATTATTACTTTTTCAGTGTGGAAGCAGAACTATCTATAAACTGATTAATTTATAATTTGAATTCCAGGTTCTTATCTTGTAGAGCAGCTTTATTGAGGCTATCACACATAAAGTCGAGTGGTGAGTTGTTGTGGGAAATAGCGACCTTACAGTTCGGAATACAGTCCAGATGAGGTATCCAGAATACGGATTATCAAGGTCACTCTACAATTTTGTAGCAAAATTTAGCGTCATTTGCTTTTCTACGATTTTTCAAACTATCTATATTCAAATTCTTTATTTATAGTAAATGCCATATGGCGATAAATCTCATTTAGTTTGTAATGTAGGATTCTGAAAAAACAAGTATGAACTTTCTCTGTTAATATGATTTACTTTTGACACCTGGTCTTCCATTGCTGTCTTCCCTCGCTGTTGGTAACGAACATAGCAACTAAGATCCTTGTCTAACAGCACTCCATGGTCGTTGAATTCATTCATGCAGGGTGTTCAACCCTAGCTTGTAGGGAAATGCATTTCTGTTCTCCTTCCCGATTCCAATTTGGAAACATTAAATGTTAGCTTCTTACCCCGACTCCGAAATAAAATAAATTGTAATCAGATCCTTTATAGCAGCCATCTGTTGAAGAGATGGTTCGGAATAATTTAAAGTTGTCGGTTATTAAGACATTCAGAGAGGTCGTTGATGAAGATCAGAACCATAACTGGCCCCAGGTTCAATCCTTGTAGAATTCCTGGTAAGTACTGTAAAAAGTGAGCAACGATCTCAGAAAGCAAGTTTGTTCAGAAGGGCTAAATGGAAGAGATCCTGCCCTTCGGTGAACGAAGGTATTAGCTAGAGAAGGATAAGGATGATGACGGAAGTGAAGTTAAAGACTCGTTAGGCCTCACCAACCAAATACCGACGTGATGAGACGACGAAAAGAATTGACCATTATTGACTATTGGATATTGGGAGCGAGGAGGCTGACAGAGTTAAGTGGTCACAATGCCAGACTCAGATAGGACTCCACGTCACCACGAGTGCTCAGAATTTCTGTACCCCTGGAGGTTATCCCTTTCCATCTCCTCTTAAGGGAAACAGGGTTGTATTCTACTGTCTCAGGCGGATGGGACCCCAACAATTCCATCGTCAGCCTGCATTCGAGGGGTGTACGAGGGAATGAGTGTCGGAGTGGCTTCTTCTTGCCTTTATCACTGAGCCAAAAGGCGCCGTTACAGGACAGCCTGAAGCTGACTTCTTATTATTACTCTTTTCGGTCTTTTCCCAACTTATTGGGGTCAGCAATTGATATGGATTTGACACAGTTTTACGCCAAGCCTATGTGGCGGGATGCACATGTTTCTATAGCGGTTAGAAACCAGGTACGTTGTACGTACATGAAGATAATTGTGCTAAGACGAACACAAACACCCAGTACCTGAGCCAGAGAAATTAACGATACGCAGTGAAAACCCGTACTCTGGCAGGAATTCTAATCTGGGACTCTCTTAACCGAAGATCAGTACGCTGACCATTCATCCGGGGTGGCGGACAGTAATAAACTGGTTAATAAGGCCGTATGCTTGGCTGCTTTCTGTACTTACTTGGCGAATACGCTTTACATCACACTGTCGGTTGACCTTGCTGTCGTCACAACAATCATTTTGTTGCGGGGCCTAGAAATATTAAACTAAACCTTAGGGAACGCTGACTGTCTGGCAGATATTTTAACCACGTGCAGAATATGAAATGGTGTTGCACGGTCGACGAGATAAGTTGTATCTGATACATTTTCAACAATATTAGTGGGAATTTCTATTTCATAATCTTCATAGAAAGGCATTCACTTTAATTTTACAACTTCAAGCTTTTCACTCCGCAGTTATTTTCAGTTTTATGTATGTCCCATACCAGGTTTTTCTGAATGTTGATTTAGATATACTAAATAATACCCTGAATGTTCATAGCTACTGAACAGTCTTGGTTGTTTCACCAGAACTTGACAATGGTGTGATAAATACCTACCGCTTGTTACACTACAACTTATCTTCACTATACTCATAAAAATTAGGTTCATCGTCATTCCCAACAATTTCTAAAATATAATCTTCCTTTACACTTCTGCGGACCCATCTCAGAAGACACCTGTCAGAGAGTCACATAATTATTGTCAAAATACGGTAACGAGATTTATGAATCGGCCGTGTCCGAACATAGGATGTGATGAACAGCTTCAGACTGCGTCAGAAGTGGAGAAGACCGCATTGTTTGAAATGAGAGTTAACTCGTGTTTGGGAGAGCGGGAGACAACTCGGCCATGGGGCGCAAAAATAAAGAAAAATACTGTTATTAACAGAAGATAATGTTTATGTTGATACGAAATCATTTCAAGTAAATTCTAATACTGTCGCTGCAAGTATGTGTAGAATATAAACACTTCTTCTTTTAGAACTGCCAGTTCAATCTGATATTTGTCTTGTCTCTTGGAGCATAATGATGTTATTTTTGGCCGCAACTTCGTTAGGCAAACACGAACTTATTCTTCGACGACAAAAGCCTATTCAGTTGGTTGAGTTTAATGCTCCTCAAATAAGAACACTCTTGTTCACACAAATAGATATTGATAATAAATTACCCGAAACTCCCTTCAAGCAATGCGCTCTCTCCACTTCAATCTGACGCTGTTCCCGTGCTCTTTTCAGACGACGTACGGTTCATACATCGCCTCACAGGATTTTGACGGTGATTATGTGCCTTGTATTATTCTCTCACAGCTATCTTCTGGCCGCGTGTTCTTTTACTTGAATAGCAGAGGTCATTTAGGACGATAAGTTTAATGGATGGTGTGTTGGTTTACCTCAATAACATACGCCTTTCGAATAACAGAGAACAGCACTACTCGCAGTCAGTTTGAGGGGGATAGCCTTGCTGTGAAATGGAGGTTGCAGGTAGAGAACACGTATTGACCGACAATAGGGGGAAATCCTAGCGTTCTGGCTGATAATTTGAAACAAAGTAAGAGATGAGAGTAAAAGATGCAATGGTGAAGTTTTAATAGACCAGCAAAAAATACAGTGTAGTCATGCATAATGTCTAAGTACTTTCTATTGTTCTAAGTGCCTATGGACAGCACAATTATGAGCGCATGCCAAAATAGAACATTTCTTTAGAAGTTGTGATAACTGTTGCTAAACATTTAAATTGAAGAAAGCGCGTATTCACTTAAAAGGTAATTGTTTAACGCCCATCGTAAATGCACCTAAGAGAGGTAGGAGAAGTTATAAAACAAATTTGAGGCATAAATGGCAATGGAAGCACCCTTAACGGAATATTTAAAGTATGCTTCCTTTAACTGTGATTTAGATTCGTCTTCAATCTGTAAAATAGAATAGCCTAAGGTCACGGTAGTTCCCTTGATTATAGCTTTTTTTAACTTAAGAAGCAACATTTTTATTCATATCAGGGCATCATTTACGAGTACCTGGCATATGCTGTCAGCGTGGGAGGATGTTGCATTTGTAACCGTTCCAAACGTCCAACTTTGGGAGCAAAGTACGTGTGCAGCGTCCACTACGGCTCACACGTATATTAGCGGCACCTGTAATATAGCATTGCGGAACCCTGGTTGCGAATCGCAGAGAGTTTCTTAAACTCGTTCTTCCTGACAGTTAATCCGTAGCTACTTCATACGTCATTGGCCCGTGAAAACCACATTTGAAGCTCACATATCCGCTACTCCGTGAAGAGCGGTTATGAATGAAATGATGATGCGTGTTATTGACACAGTTTCTCGTCCTGCAGGAATCGGCTCCTCCTTCGGGAGTGATCACGTGCTACTGACCGGGGCAGTCGCCAGCAGGTGCCGCACAGGGTGCTCCAACAGTTACATCACACTGGGAAGTTTTGTACAGAAATACCAGGGAAGACTGTATTCTCTGCAGAGAGCAGTGTGTGTCCGTGAGAGAGAGAAGTGAATTCAGTTGAATTGAATTTAATAACACCTGGATACAGTACGCCTAGGAAGCGTTTTACAGTAGCCACCGCGCGCTGTATGGAAATACTTGCAAATCACACATAAATCAATTTAAACCTTACAATACCTGGTACATACCCTTATTCATCTAAGACGTTTAAAATAGTCTGAAGTTTATTTTGTTTAATTTACGTTTCCGTCGTCTTTGACAATCTCTGCCTTCTCTACCTTCCCTCTCTACCAGTATCTCTTCACCCATTTTCCTACTTCTTTCCTCTGCTCTTCCGTATAGGACCTCCCTTTCCTCACTAGCGCTTCCCCAGTCTTCTGGAAACCACGGGAATTTTTGACGAGTTGTCTAAACTGATTGCTGTCCATGATATCAAGTTCTTCGTCAAGTCCAACTTCACTTCTCGAAACCATTGCAGCCCTGTCTTCCTCATCCTGAAGAATTCGAAGATTCTCTTTGTCAGTCTGGTACTGTCCATCCTCTACAAGTGTCCATAGAATTTCTCCTTCTCATCAGTTCAATCACTCCTTCAGTTCTTTGATAGAGATCTTTGTTAAATTGTAGCCTCCTCTCCCCATTTTTTACATTTGGGCCTAGAATTTTTCTCTGCATTTTTCTTTCTCTCTTCCGGATATCTTCAAGTCCACCTTTTCCGAACATGTCCAATGTTTCCGCTGGATAGAAACACTCAGGGTTAACAACGGTGTCTAGATGCCTCACTTTAGCCCCATAATACAAGACTTTTTTTGTTTTAGGTGTTCCTTGTCAGTTGAAATACCATTTCCATTTTTCTCGCCCATTCCTTAGCGATATTCTTTCCTGGCCTATTATTATTATTATTATTATTATTATTATTATTATTATTATTATTATTATTATTATTAGTTGATCCGTTTGCTGTCCAGGCTTAGTTTTTCCCTCGGACTCAGAGAGGAATCCTCCCTCTATCGCATCAAGGGCAGTGTTCTGGAGCATGAGACATTTGGTTGGCGATACAACTGAGAGGGAGGACCACTACCTCGCCCACCTGGTCTTCACTTGCTATGCCGACTAGGGTCCTTGTGGAGGAATGGGAAGATTGGAAGGGATAGACAAGGAAGAGGGAAGGAAGCGACCGTGATCTTAAGTTAGGTGCCAACCCAGCATTTGCCTGCAGAACAACTGGGAAACCACGGAACACCACTTCCAGGATGGCTGAGGTGGAAATCGAACCCCCTCTACTCAGTTGACCTCCCGAGGGTGGTTGGACCCAGTTAAAATCCTTGTACCACTTTTGAACCATATCTGCATAGCAAATCACCAATTATTACTGTTCGGTTATTGCTAATGGCCTCTTGCGGCCTCAGCTTGAATGACTTGATAACTTCCATGAATATACTAGAGAAGGCAGCTCCCTCGATGTTGGACACTGATGGTCGTATCTTTCCGAAGAGATGTTAATTTTATCTCCTTTACTCGAATCGTTGGTTATTGCTTTGAGAGAAGAATATAAAAATGGACTCCACGCATATCGGAGTAGCGTTTTTTGACGTACAGAAAACTCTTTAAACGCTTCAAGCTTACCCTGTACTACCATCCTTCTCCTTCCTTTGACAGTTAATATACTCCAGGTATGGGTGTTCTTTCGTAATAGTTGTTCAATGGTATATAAGTGATTGATATGTGTTGTTCGCTCCGCTCTGCATGTTTTTCCTTGTGATTGTTGGGATTATGGTATGTTTGATGTTACGGTCTCATGTTACGACTGTGTATGTTTATGTAATTCGCCACCTGATGACTGTTTGCCCTTTGTGTCGGCGCGAGCTTCCACTCGTGTCGCATGAAGTGCGAACCTTGATGGGTTTGTGCATGACTGCGGGATTTCTCTGATCCCACTGCTGAATTCGTTTGACCTGCGCACGCAACTTCTGGAATAAATGAGACCTCGTTTGTGGCCTTGGGGTCATGTTATGTGAATCTGGATTCGTCATTTAACTGACGCTGCTGCTCGTAGTGTTTGCCGAACCCGGCTGTGTCTGAGTGTTAGCATGAGAGGGGAGTGTAACAAAAACGTATCAATCAGTTCAATTTGTATTTTGGTCTTGTTTCATTATTTTATTTACGCATTTTCGTATGGTGCAGTTTCTTTAGCCTTCGCACCTAGTTTGGCCGGTCATTTACCTACTGAGCCGCAATTTTTTAATCTTTCGTTCATTTAGGCTATGCGCATGCTTGGGATTTTCCCCTTTTGTGGTATACTTTCTCCTTAGTCCAGAGTCATTTCTTTTTTATCCCGTACTGAAATCCTACGAATTTTATCTCTTTTTAACTGTGGGTTTCCTCCTTGTTGCGTGGGAGTTGGACGATCTGGGGTTATTGTTATTAATGAGGGTGGTGTCTGAGCGTTGTTGAGTGGAAATTATATGGAATATACTCGTTGGAAAGAACGACCCCTCTTTTGATCTGTTGCGCCATTTAAGATATGTAAATACTGGCACCATTTGAAAGGTACTCGATCTGGACTGATTATGTGTGTATGCGTTCTTCATTCTTTTTATTTGAATTAATTTCCTTTCCTTCTACCTTCGTGTCATGATTTGAATAAGCCCTTATTTTCCTGTATTTTGAATTTTATTGCTTATAGATCTAGTCTCTTACTATTATTGTCAGGAGGCTGATTTTCATTTCAAGGCTGTTTGCATTTAGGCCTTTCATAGTCGCGATCGACACCTCAACTTTCCTTTTGTATCTTATTGGTACTGTGATTGCTTTCGCGATGCAAGGGGGTGTAGCTCACTTTTCAAATTTCGTCACAAAGCCGGGAATCGAACCCGAACTCCAGAAGTGGCAGCTAATCAGACTAACCAGCATACCACAGAGGCGGGCTAATAATGTTTTATGAGAGTTAGATAATTGATACGTTCTTTTACTTTGCTACCTACGTTGTATTTGTCATATTTTATTATTTATTAATCAGCATGTAACGTTGTACCTTAGTAGCAAATATATGGGGTAATAAGTTAAAATACCGGGCGAGTTGGCCGTGTGCGTAGAGGCGCGCGGCTGTGAGCTTGCATCCGGGAGATAGTAGGTTCGAATCCCACTATCGGCAGCCCTGAAGATGGTTTTCCGTGGTTTCCCATTTTCACACCAGGCAAATGCTGGGGCTGTACCTTAATTAAGGCCACGGCCGCTTCCTTCCAACTCCTAGACCTTTCCTATCCCATCGTCGCCATAAGACCTATCTGTGTCGGTGCGACGTAAAGCCCCTAGCAAAAAAAAAAAAAAGTTAAAATTGTATCAAAGAGACACACAGCTTGGAAATGTAAACTTTTACAAACTCAAATGTTTTTCATCCAATATCTAACACAAATGACAAGGTCACGATTTTTGGTTATTTTACTGAAGGTTGTCCCTTCTTCTCCGTGCTCGGCCTCCTCTGACTGTCTCACGCGGTGGCAGTCCCTACATTGACGTCGTCTTGAGGAAGAAGTAACATTTGCAGTTTCCTGTCCGGTGAACAAGTTGGCCAGTTCATATGCGTAAGACCCGCCTCTCCCATGAAATTCCTTACTGATGCACTGCACCCTTGCAGAGCTCCTTCGGTGTAGACTAGATGTCAACGTTGCCTCGGCTGCCCTAAAAATATACTTACCGAAGGTGGTGAGGTCCTCTTCTCAGGCGCGATCAGTCCCTGTCGTCGAATCAGGATGCATAGGGATAGTGCATTCGGTAAAACTATTGACTACAATGACTTATGACTCAGACTGATTTGAGTTTAAATATGTATATAAAATTTTATTGATAAATCAAAAGAGAAAAGTGAATAAATTTTTATAAAATGTAAAATAAGTTTTGTTAATGTTACATTATTACCTTATGAGACTGTACACGAATTCTCAATAATGACACACATGACTACCTCATTAATCCCTAAAGAATAATATTTATAATTTTCCATAAAATTTTGTTTAAATGATGTTTCCCATTTTTTGTTCATCCACTTATATAATGTCGGTGTAACTCTACATATTTACTAGGATAATGTTGTTTATAAACCAGGTGGATCAATTGAATAACAATATACTCATGAGAACATTTAGTGATGATAACAATAATAATAATAATAATAATAATAATAATAATAATATTTATATGAATAAATATTTGTATAGCCAAATCAAGTTATTCATCAAAAACTACTTGCCATCAGTAAAATATATATTTATAATAGATACGATTGTTTTATATATATATAAAAATAAATAAAATATTGATATTAACTAATTAATAAAATTGTTTTGGTATCACTGAATTACATTGTAAACCAATTAAAAGATTACAGGAAAGTCTCCATAGTGTATCCCAAATGCATATCTGTAGTTTGGAAAACCAACCTAAAATGTAATACAATAGTAATAATAATAATAATAGTAATAATAATAATAATAATAATTGAAATAATACGACGATTTTGCGCAGATCAAAATCTAGAAATGTCCCTACTAATCTCTCAGATATGTGAAATAAGTTTGCAAACAAACATACCAAAAGTTGCCATAATATAATAATTAATTAATTTTACTAATTTGATTGTACTCAAATTTATTAATTGCATAATTAATTGCCTAACTGATCACTGGAAATCATTGTCTTGTGACTCAAATCCTCCAATATAGTGATATTAATGAATTTACAATGCATCGAGATGATAATAATAATAATATTGTAATAACAATAATAATAATAATATTAATAATAATAATAATAATAATAAATAATAATAATATCTTAATCTGACCTATAATTGCGGTACTCTTGATCCACCATCCTGATAAATTAGTATGTTTATGTCAGTTATCTTAGAACATTCATTTGCCATGAGTAACACCATTTGAATAAAATCTTTCTTGACAGTGTTTATTTGGTTTTCTTTATCTATAAAACCATATTTGCCATAATTTAATGAAATACCTAATCCACTGTGTAAAGGCGTAACCATGAAATTCTCATAATAGAGTTCACCAATATTAATAATAATAATAATATTTCTCTAACCAAAACTGTTACTGAGTTCCCACAATTACAATATCTTCCTTCCAGGTGCAATAAACAATACTTGCTTTAACCTGAGAATTCAGTAACTTTGTCTTACATAATGGACCTTGGTTGTTGTTGTATACAAAAATCTAAAGCTTTGCTTTCATATATGCGAGTGACCACTACTTAGATATCGTAAAATTAATCTGGAAAAGACAAACTCTCCTACTTTAAAGAAACATACACTAACTTATGCTAATATGTACACCAAGCGAGGTAACGCAGCCAGAAATCCTAACCTAATACTTAAAATTCCACTAATATATACATATATGAACCTTGTCATCAGCACATACCACACTTTTGGCTTATTTCAGCGTCTCAACATATTTTAATTCGCTGAAATATAGCCATGACCCATTAAAAATGTTACTGTGGTTTCTACAGAATCAAAATGCATAGACAATGCACAGACAATAAAAGAATGTACCTAAATGATGGCTAATACGAGGCAAATAAAAATAACATGTATATTTAATATTAATAATAATAATAATAATAATCTGTTAAAACCAATAAAATAGTTCCTACTGGCAAGCATTCATACCAGCCCAGTTGCGTGATCCATGTTACCAACTTAACTTTGAAATATCATTTAAATGCGTACTATAACTTTCTCTGAATAGAACGATATTGTCTCACGGCTAAAGCATTTACATGTATCATCTGGTCCTTCTAACTCATATACCTTTTTTAACTGGCTTATTTATTTCCTCACATTTATTCATTTACGACGTCATCATCATTTCTTATCCTGCACGAATTCTATTACCTCTCAGCTATCATGCTGATACTTATATTTCCATTTTTATTGAGAATATGTTCACCACACTCTTTGTTCCCCATAATTATCTTCAGGTAAATAACCTCATGTGTTACCATATCCTCTCAACTACGGACCTTCAAACATCTCAAATAAATTACCGTTGCTCAATATCGTTCTTATTATTTGACAACATCTTGATTTACATGAACCAAAAATAAATCCTTTTATTTAACATTGTTCACTCAACCGTCTAACCGCGTTACTTGCCATAGCAACCAATATGTTGATGTATCAGTGTTACTGTCGTCCCAACAGAATTCTCGACAGTAACTATTGATTATATATATATATATATTTTATATGTTTTATTATCATTAATTGACTTCATCACTCCTCCATTACGGTAACTGTGCTTGCGTCAAACAAATAAAATTCCACCTAAATAAAATACTAACAATGCTACTAATAATAATAATAAAAGTGCACGTATATGCAAATCACTCATTATAATTGCCTCGAAAATATAACTTGGTCAATACAGAACAAAATAGTACACGCACGACTAATAATAATAATAATAATAATAATAATAATATTTACACTACTCATAAACAGAATGATCCTAAATTTCTGGCTGTGTACTCGGGTTTATAGTTACATCATCGTCACTCGCATACCTATCTAAATAAAGATACCACTACCAAAGGAAAGCTTTAGATTTTAAATCAAACATGAGATTGTGTACTCACATTTGGCACTTCGGGATCGCCAGGACTAAAGGCAGCCATGTTGTCTTACAGATTCATGACCAACATGTTGATATCACTGACCATTCTTGCTGTATCCGGCATTGGCGTATATTACTACTTTCCACTCTCGCTTGACACTTGCACACGTTTATTTCCTACACATAATATTAAACATGATAACTTGTTTTAAAACTAGACATTACACTGTAATACATATATACACACATACGCAGTACTCAGATCTTTTGGAACTTAGGCCGGATTTTTACGTACTCTGCTTAAACACACTGTTGCTTCTCACGTAGCAAAGTCCTTCATCGGCTCAACGGTTTCTTTTGTACAGACCAGCTGAGGGAGAAAGTTTTCACCCCCACACGACCTAAATACTTATAGAAAGGGAGAGTATTTCCTCCGCTCAAATGTTTCAAACATACTACCAGCTGCGCTGCAGCAGGCTAATTGTTCTCCACTATTTACGGCTTACACATATATTTTAACTGTCTGCGTTGCTCTGCAGGCTACATACTCAAACTGCGTCACCTAAGATGCAATTACCGCATAGTTCAGAGTTTCGTCTTCGCCCTACATAGATTGAACACTCGTAAAATCTGTCAATTTAATACTCCACTCACTTGGGTGGTTTTAAGTACCTTAACAACTCAACTACTGTTTATGAAGCATATTTCCACCTCCACTGTAGTAATAAATACATACAATTCTGGGCCTTTGTACTTGAATACGGAGCAAAATTAAGACACGTCTGACCACCACAAGACTCTTGATGATGACTGACTCGTGAGAAGCCACTAGTCGGGGAATATTGGCGCACTAAATCGGCGTAGGGACACTAATTCTTGCCACTAAAAATCCCAACCAAAGGAATGCTGGGTACCTCCCAAACAAAGTTGCCAAAAACATGAAATGCCTTGTACCCACAGACTGCATAAATTCTTGTTATTGCCATGATGCACCCTGACTCTAAAATTGTTCGTAATTTCTTTTACAATACAGTAGGCGTTAGTTGGACTATATCTTCTGCCGCGCTGATAAACCACTCTCCACGCTGGCAAAGGGGTTCCCACTGCCGGTGATAACAAACATCTGGATACACAATATTCCAATCCATTTGCCACAAACCAATAAGTTAGTTCAGAATTATTATAATAATTACTGGCATCTCCTCTTGATATAATCTTCCTTAAATATTGACAGGGATTAATTACAAGCCACATATCATTTGGTCGCGATAATTTTGAAATTATTTAAATGCAGCAATCTGATTGGAGCGCATACTCCGATGTTCATCTGTACAGACGAGTTCATTCCAGAATGAGGGGATTCGGGTATCTAAAACCATGATTCTCCATCTCAGTCACTCCTGCCAGTACTTTTCCACTCTAACTACGCAGTTCCAAAAGATGATGTAATAACAGGTGTCCCAATAATTTATTTTTAGCAGAGAAAGAAGCGTGAGTTCCTATCAAGGCTTCATTCTCACGGGCTAGCTACCAGAAATTTCCACTTCTGTCCCTTTGTATAAGAACGCTGGCTATTACTATTTATTATCAAATATAATTATTAAAATGTTGCCAATCAGACTCATCCGATGGGTGCAACACTCTCCCACTTAAAAAAAAAAATTTGAGAGTATCGAGAAAATTTTTCCACCTCCATTTTGATAATGTAACTTGTGGGCATCACTTGCAACCATCTGTGAGTCTGCACTATTTTATGCTCTATTTGCCTTAAGCATGTTACTCCGGAGCTCTTGATTCTCTTGAAGAAGGCGTCTCTGTTCCTCTATTAACTGTTCTGCTATATTTAGTAAAACTTTCCTCAATTCTACTTGTTCTTGCAGACATACTGGACAGCAATCTCTTCTCTCTTCTCCCTGGCGTTGGGCTGAAATGATGTTGTCTTCCTCCTCGGAAACAAGGGATGTCGCCTCCTCATCTGATGACGGCTCCGTGTCCTCCGCATCTTCTTCTTCCTTCTCGGAACAGACGTCATCTTCTTCTGATGATTTTCCCCACTGTTCGGCGATGTTAACTTGTGGTGGAACCTCGTGTCGTGGCTGTCTATAGAGTTTCTAGTTTGAAGCATTGAAAATGACTTCGTTGTTCCCGTCCAGGTCCGTTATCTTGTATGCATTGTTGTTAAAGGTTTGAGTGACACGATATGGGCCTATGTAAAGTGGTGCGAATTTAGCATAGTATCTAGCTGCAGGTACTGAAGTAGCTGGACGTCGGATCAATACAAGTTCTCCCACTCTCAGCGGACGATGAAATCTTCTTCCCTGAACTCTCCTCAAGCGACGCTGCGCTTGTTGTTGCAGATGTTCGGCTACCTCTCGTATTCTTATTTCTGGTGCAGGTTGTGCATCCACTGGGCTATCCACGACAGCGTGCCAAGGTCTAGCGGGATATTGATTCAAATGAACCACTGATGGTATAGATCCTGTTGCTTCATGGATTGTGTTGTTGATACAGTCAGTAATCACTGGCAAAAGTTTCATCCATTTGGCATGCTCATTAGGGATATAGATCCTACAAAACTTCGAAATAACCTTCATAACCCTCTCAGATGGGTTACTCTGAGGATTTCTAATAGAACTCATAACATGTTTAATGTCTAGCTCCTGTAGAGTCGCTTTAAATTGAGCTGCTGTAAATTGGGGCCCATGGTCGGTTAGTAAACTTTCCGGTTTTCCCATACCAGGAATTATACTCCGAGTGAGGCATCTTACAACAAGTTTAGTGTTTGCCTTTTGCATGGGAAATAAGGTGGTAAATTTTGAAAATACGTCCATTGTCACCAAGATAAACCTGTTTCCCCTAGTGGACTTCGGAATTGGACCAAAAATATCCATTGCGTACAACTCCTTGGGCTTACTTGGCAACAACGGAATAGGCATTTGCCTAATAAGGTATGAATTTGCCTTAACCCTTTGGCAAATGTCGCAGGTAATAATTGCTTCTCTTACAGATTTTCTAAGGTTTTTCCAAATAAAGTTCTCTTGAATGGTAGCCACTACTTTGTCAATTCCTCCATGTCCTGTAATCCGGTGAACGTGCCAAATAATCTCTTCCTGGAGTTGAGATGGAATTACCACCCTTAATTTTGTATGATCCTTGTCCAAATATCTGACCAAAAGATTATTTACAATTAGGTATTCCTCGGCCTCTTTCTGAATTTCTATATAGTTAGGATCCCCTTGCTGAATTCTTCCCTGGAGAAAGTCAATTAATCTACTCAAAGTAGCATCTGCCTGTTGATAGCGAGCTAATTGACTCAAATGAAGCAAAACTTCTTGGTCTTCCTGTACGAGGTCAACATAATTTGCTTGCTCCTCTTCTTCGTTAGGGTTTCTGCTGAGAATATCTGCAATGATGTTTTCTTTACCAGGACAGTGTTCTATTGTGAAATTAAACTGCTGCACATATAGAGACCATCGTGAAACTCGTTGACTAGAAACAGCCGTTTTTAACATAAATGTGAGTGCCTTATGATCGGTCCTGATCTTTACTGGAAAACCATATACTATCTTCTGCCAGTGTTGCAGCGCTTGAACTATGGCCAACATTTCCAATTCTGTGGTGCTATAGTTGACTTCATGTTTCCTCAACTTTCTACTGTAAAATGAAATATATCTTTTGGCATTTGGTGGGTGCCCTTCTTCTTGAAATAATACCGCACCAATTCCAACATTGGAAGCATCCGTTTGCAGTACAAATGGCAACTCAAAGTCTGGATAAGATAACTTGATACTTCTAGAAAGCAACTCCTTTGTTCGCTGGAAAGACATCTCCGTTACATCCGTCCATCGCCACTTATTATTCTTGTGCAACAGGTCTTGCAATGGAGCCACCACCTCAGTATAATTAGGACAGTGGTCCGCAAAGAATTGGCACATACCCAAGAATTGCCTGATGTGCTTAATCTTCCTGGGCCTCTGAAAGTTATTGATGGCCTCTAATTTTATTGGGTTGGGTCGGATTCCTACGCCATCTATGATATGCCCTAGGAACAGTATTTTAGTTTGGCAAAAGTGAGATTTCTTTAAATTGACCTTAAATCCCGTATCAATTAAATTTTGGAACAATAGACTGACTCGTTGCAAATTTTCCTCAAATGATGTGCTTGGGATAATGATGTCATCAATAAACCTGGTTGTAAATTCCTTGACAGCGTCGGTCAGGTTCCTGTCCAAGGCTCTTATCAATGCTGCGCTGCTATTCTTCAGGCCAAAGGGTAGACGTTCAAAGGTGTACGTATGCTGGTCAAATATAAAGCCAGTTAGTAATTTTGACTTCTCCTCTAGTTGGATGTGATGAAAAGAAGAGGTCAGGTCTACCCCCGTAAACATGTTCATTCCCTTGAAACGACGGATGATATCCTTAATTGGAGGTGCTTTATCATTTTCTGGAATGAGTTTTTCATTTACTTGTCGTGCATCCAAGCAAATGCGCAGCGACCCATCTGGTTTGACAACTGTGACTAAATTGTTTACAAAAGGTGTAACCCTTTTAGCTATAATCCCATTTTCCTCCATTTCCCTTATAATCCTTTTTACTTCCTGATAATGTTTTTCGGGAATTGGGTATGGCTTCCTCTTGTATGGACGCCAATCTGTTACATTGAGAGCGTAGGCGAAATTCGGAATTTTTCCCACCTTTGAATCGAAAACTTCTTGATACTTTATCAGCATATCCCTCAGCTGTTGTTTTTGTTCCTTCGTACCGCTAAACTCAGCCACCTTGACATTAATTAATTCTTCTAGTTCCGATTGAATCTCACTATTAAAAATATCCTGAAAAATTTCCTCATGATCCAAAACATGCTCTATCTCTTCAAGTTCTACACCAGCCTGATCTACACAATTAATTTCCTCATTCCTTCCGACCTCTTGACTCATTTGTATACGTTCGTTGCCATCTATTTTGCGAAATTTAACAGTGTTCCGTGCCAAATCTACTACAGCATTAGTTTCCCTTAAGAAGTCTGCTCCCAGGATGACATTGTAATTCATCCGCGACATGATGACAAACGGATGTGAAAAGGATGAATTTCCAATCTGTATATCTAAAAGTGTTTGTGACTTGCAAGTTGTAGTTTTGTCCGGCACGATTCCTCTAATTTTTACAGCCGATACAGGTATTTCTGGTAGGTTGTGCCTTTCTTTCAAATCCTCAAATAATGTTCTAGAAATAATGCTAATCGTGGCGCCGGTGTCAGCCAATGCCCTTGCCTGTGTGCCATGTATTCGGACATTAATAACAGGTAGTTTCCTAACTTGCGTTGCTTCCCTTTTAATTGGATCCTCCAGCAGATCTGATGGTTCAACAACCCAAGAGTCTACTTGTGCTACCACCCATTCACTTGCATTTTCATCCACTAAGCCAGTATCCTTCCATTTAGATGTATTTAGCAATTCAAAATTGACGTTTTTTTTTTCTTGACTGTTACCCCCAGGTGGGTAAGCTTGAGCCATTGGATTAAGCGATTGTTGGCGTCGACCATCCTGCTCCCTTGCTCGCTGAAATTCTATACTCTCTGCTCCAGTGAGATCGGGATTTAAGTCTTGTCTGTCCAACGCTTGCTTCCACTTTTGTTGCTCTTGCTGTTGCTGTTGCTCCCGCAGTTCCTGCACATATCTTTTCTTCTCATAATTGCGGTATTCCGGATTCCTGTAGCCTGATCTCTGCGATGGATGATCACACCACGTTCCTCTTCGACTGTACCGTTGATATGGCTGACTTCTATTCCTATTTTGGTATCTATTTTGCTCCTTGTTCCAGTATCTTCTCGAATATGACCTGGGATAATTGTAGTTCTGTTGATAATGCCGATGTTCATAAAATTCTCGACCACTTGGTGTATTCCTCTCATTCGGTAGTCGTCTTGAAATTGTACCAGTGACACGTCCCTTTTCGTCTTGTTTACCATTTGCCTTCACCGCGTCAACTACAAATGCCCTGTGCTCTGTGGCCTTGGATTGCCTCGGAGTACTCATATTTACAGTGTTGTCCAGCTGTCGCAAAATTCCTTCCGCTTCCTCAGGGCTTTGTGCTTTGGCGGTAATCATCATCCTTTGTACATCTGGAGGAAACTGCTTTACTATGGCTTGAACCAACTCCTGTTGACAAGGAGGATTATCTAGCTCTTTCATCTTAACCAGCTGATTCAAAAAGTAATCACTGTATCTCGTGGGCATGCTGGAATTGTACTTTCGGGAATACAACTCAAGCCTTAAATTTTGTTGAGCGTCGCTTCCCCAATACCGATTCAGAAATGCCTTTTCAAAATCTTCGAAAGTTTCAAATAAAAATCGGAAACCAATAAACCATGTTTTAGGAGAGCCCTCGAGATATCTTTCTGCGATTCTCAACCTCTTTTCTTCAGGTACTTGCATTTCCCTAAAGTAGGCCTTAAGATCTTTCAGAAACATTTTTGGAGTTAACGACCCACTCCCGTTAAATTTTCTCGGTTGTTCGTCAGTAATCTTAAGCACATTTATGAGACTTGCCGGTGCAGCAACTGTCTGTCCACCTCCAACTGAAGTTAGAGGAGTATTGGATTCCTTGTTAATCAACAAATCCCGGAACGGATTAGCATCTGTCACTACCTGTGGTGTCGTGGTTTGAGCCAGCTGTTTCTTAATTTCGCTTTGCTCCTCTGTCACAAATTTTATTAATGTTGCTAAGTTGTCACTTTGTACCTGCAACTGGTGTATTTCCTTATTTAGGACTTCCTTCACCTCTTCTCTAACCCCTTCTTCACTAGAGATCAAGCCTTTATCTAACTGTTCCCATTTATTATTCATGTCCACCTGCCATTCAACTATGTCTTCTTTCATGTCAGCGAATTGTTGTGTCACCTTTTCCTGGTCTGCTACCCGGTTGGCCTCGACCGTTTTGAATCCCTGGTCCAACCTTTCCATGGTTTCCTGCATTCTAGCGCTAACCGCCGTAAGGTTATCACGTGTCTCCGTCTCCACCTGATTGACCCTATCTTCGATCATAACGATCTTTTGTGACATCTTTTCGCACTGAGCTTGCACTTCTTCTTTGGTTTCTTGCAAACTTTTTGTAAATGATATGCTTACATCGCCTATCTGCTTAATTAATTGCTTATGTGCAACAGCTAAACTATGCAACTCCTGCTTAGTGTGTGCCCTATTAGTCTCGCAGAGCTTTAATAACTTTTCTTGGTTATCTAGGAATTCCTTTCTCAGTTCGCCCTGACTACTAACAATTTTACCATCGAGTGTCTCCAACATAGCCCGCGTATCCTCTAGTTTCTGGGAAAAACTTTCAGTTACGTTCCTAGTGATTTCATCTTTAAGCACTGCCCGACTACTCTCTAAGTTTTTAGTAATTTCGTCTTTGAGTACTGTTTGACTATTCTCTAAGTTTTCCGCTAAGTTCCTAGTAATTTCGTCCTTGAGTACTGTTTGACTACTCTCTAAGTTTTCCGCTAAGTTCCTAGTAATTTCGTCCTTGAGTACTGTTTGACTACTCTCTAAGTTTTCCGCTAAGTTCCTAGTAATTTCGTCCTTGAGTACTGTTTGACTATTTTCTAAACTTTCTGTTAAGTTGTTGGTAATTTCGTCCTGTCCTTCCTTCATCTCACTCTGTACAGTTTCCACCTTGGTGTTGAGCATATTAATGCTCGCGACCAGCTGCTCCCACTGCTCCTGTGTTATAACCATTATGCATAAAAGTCTGCCTCTATGCCTAGGTGACCTTACGTGCTATATACAACAACAACAAATGTCCCATGTTTTACATAAATAAACATTAATAACATATATTCAATATGTATCACATATATGAAATTCCGCCTTTTACACAGTGTTCATTTTACTACAAGTTCAAAGAATGTTCTAAGTTTCAGTCTGGTCATTTAAATAACCCTAACGTTGACTTACCATTCCCTTATAGACGACAGTCAGGCCCCAGCGTTGGGTAAGCCATTTTAACAACTTATTACTGATTACCTATGCACCCTTGCAGAGCTCCTTCGGTGTAGACTAGATGTCAACGTTGCCTCGGCTGCCCTAAAAATATACTTACCGAAGGTGGTGAGGTCCTCTTCTCAGGCGCGATCAGTCCCTGTCGTCGAATCAGGATGCATAGGGATAGTGCATTCGGTAAAACTATTGACTACAATGACTTATGACTCAGACTGATTTGAGTTTAAATATGTATATAAAATTTTATTGATAAATCAAAAGAGAAAAGTGAATAAATTTTTATAAAATGTAAAATAAGTTTTGTTAATGTTACATTATTACCTTATGAGACTGTACACGAATTCTCAATAATGACACACATGACTACCTCATTAATCCCTAAAGAATAATATTTATAATTTTCCATAAAATTTTGTTTAAATGATGTTTCCCATTTTTTGTTCATCCACTTATATAATGTCGGTGTAACTCTACATATTTACTAGGATAATGTTGTTTATAAACCAGGTGGATCAATTGAATAACAATATACTCATGAGAACATTTAGTGATGATAACAATAATAATAATAATAATAATAATAATAATAATAATAATAATAATAATAATAATATTTATATGAATAAATATTTGTATAGCCAAATCAAGTTATTCATCAAAAACTACTTGCCATCAGTAAAATATATATTTATAATAGATACGATTGTTTTATATATATATAAAAATAAATAAAATATTGATATTAACTAATTAATAAAATTGTTTTGGTATCACTGAATTACATTGTAAACCAATTAAAAGATTACAGGAAAGTCTCCATAGTGTATCCCAAATGCATATCTGTAGTTTGGAAAACCAACCTAAAATGTAATACAATAGTAATAATAATAATAATAGTAATAATAATAATAATAATAATTGAAATAATACGACGATTTTGCGCAGATCAAAATCTAGAAATGTCCCTACTAATCTCTCAGATATGTGAAATAAGTTTGCAAACAAACATACCAAAAGTTGCCATAATATAATAATTAATTAATTTTACTAATTTGATTGTACTCAAATTTATTAATTGCATAATTAATTGCCTAACTGATCACTGGAAATCATTGTCTTGTGACTCAAATCCTCCAATATAGTGATATTAATGAATTTACAATGCATCGAGATGATAATAATAATAATATTGTAATAACAATAATAATAATAATATTAATAATAATAATAATAATAATAAATAATAATAATATCTTAATCTGACCTATAATTGCGGTACTCTTGATCCACCATCCTGATAAATTAGTATGTTTATGTCAGTTATCTTAGAACATTCATTTGCCATGAGTAACACCATTTGAATAAAATCTTTCTTGACAGTGTTTATTTGGTTTTCTTTATCTATAAAACCATATTTGCCATAATTTAATGAAATACCTAATCCACTGTGTAAAGGCGTAACCATGAAATTCTCATAATAGAGTTCACCAATATTAATAATAATAATAATATTTCTCTAACCAAAACTGTTACTGAGTTCCCACAATTACAATATCTTCCTTCCAGGTGCAATAAACAATACTTGCTTTAACCTGAGAATTCAGTAACTTTGTCTTACATAATGGACCTTGGTTGTTGTTGTATACAAAAATCTAAAGCTTTGCTTTCATATATGCGAGTGACCACTACTTAGATATCGTAAAATTAATCTGGAAAAGACAAACTCTCCTACTTTAAAGAAACATACACTAACTTATGCTAATATGTACACCAAGCGAGGTAACGCAGCCAGAAATCCTAACCTAATACTTAAAATTCCACTAATATATACATATATGAACCTTGTCATCAGCACATACCACACTTTTGGCTTATTTCAGCGTCTCAACATATTTTAATTCGCTGAAATATAGCCATGACCCATTAAAAATGTTACTGTGGTTTCTACAGAATCAAAATGCATAGACAATGCACAGACAATAAAAGAATGTACCTAAATGATGGCTAATACGAGGCAAATAAAAATAACATGTATATTTAATATTAATAATAATAATAATAATCTGTTAAAACCAATAAAATAGTTCCTACTGGCAAGCATTCATACCAGCCCAGTTGCGTGATCCATGTTACCAACTTAACTTTGAAATATCATTTAAATGCGTACTATAACTTTCTCTGAATAGAACGATATTGTCTCACGGCTAAAGCATTTACATGTATCATCTGGTCCTTCTAACTCATATACCTTTTTTAACTGGCTTATTTATTTCCTCACATTTATTCATTTACGACGTCATCATCATTTCTTATCCTGCACGAATTCTATTACCTCTCAGCTATCATGCTGATACTTATATTTCCATTTTTATTGAGAATATGTTCACCACACTCTTTGTTCCCCATAATTATCTTCAGGTAAATAACCTCATGTGTTACCATATCCTCTCAACTACGGACCTTCAAACATCTCAAATAAATTACCGTTGCTCAATATCGTTCTTATTATTTGACAACATCTTGATTTACATGAACCAAAAATAAATCCTTTTATTTAACATTGTTCACTCAACCGTCTAACCGCGTTACTTGCCATAGCAACCAATATGTTGATGTATCAGTGTTACTGTCGTCCCAACAGAATTCTCGACAGTAACTATTGATTATATATATATATATATTTTATATGTTTTATTATCATTAATTGACTTCATCACTCCTCCATTACGGTAACTGTGCTTGCGTCAAACAAATAAAATTCCACCTAAATAAAATACTAACAATGCTACTAATAATAATAATAAAAGTGCACGTATATGCAAATCACTCATTATAATTGCCTCGAAAATATAACTTGGTCAATACAGAACAAAATAGTACACGCACGACTAATAATAATAATAATAATAATAATAATAATAATATTTACACTACTCATAAACAGAATGATCCTAAATTTCTGGCTGTGTACTCGGGTTTATAGTTACATCATCGTCACTCGCATACCTATCTAAATAAAGATACCACTACCAAAGGAAAGCTTTAGATTTTAAATCAAACATGAGATTGTGTACTCACATTTGGCACTTCGGGATCGCCAGGACTAAAGGCAGCCATGTTGTCTTACAGATTCATGACCAACATGTTGATATCACTGACCATTCTTGCTGTATCCGGCATTGGCGTATATTACTACTTTCCACTCTCGCTTGACACTTGCACACGTTTATTTCCTACACATAATATTAAACATGATAACTTGTTTTAAAACTAGACATTACACTGTAATACATATATACACACATACGCAGTACTCAGATCTTTTGGAACTTAGGCCGGATTTTTACGTACTCTGCTTAAACACACTGTTGCTTCTCACGTAGCAAAGTCCTTCATCGGCTCAACGGTTTCTTTTGTACAGACCAGCTGAGGGAGAAAGTTTTCACCCCCACACGACCTAAATACTTATAGAAAGGGAGAGTATTTCCTCCGCTCAAATGTTTCAAACATACTACCAGCTGCGCTGCAGCAGGCTAATTGTTCTCCACTATTTACGGCTTACACATATATTTTAACTGTCTGCGTTGCTCTGCAGGCTACATACTCAAACTGCGTCACCTAAGATGCAATTACCGCATAGTTCAGAGTTTCGTCTTCGCCCTACATAGATTGAACACTCGTAAAATCTGTCAATTTAATACTCCACTCACTTGGGTGGTTTTAAGTACCTTAACAACTCAACTACTGTTTATGAAGCATATTTCCACCTCCACTGTAGTAATAAATACATACAATTCTGGGCCTTTGTACTTGAATACGGAGCAAAATTAAGACACGTCTGACCACCACAAGACTCTTGATGATGACTGACTCGTGAGAAGCCACTAGTCGGGGAATATTGGCGCACTAAATCGGCGTAGGGACACTAATTCTTGCCACTAAAAATCCCAACCAAAGGAATGCTGGGTACCTCCCAAACAAAGTTGCCAAAAACATGAAATGCCTTGTACCCACAGACTGCATAAATTCTTGTTATTGCCATGATGCACCCTGACTCTAAAATTGTTCGTAATTTCTTTTACAATACAGTAGGCGTTAGTTGGACTATATCTTCTGCCGCGCTGATAAACCACTCTCCACGCTGGCAAAGGGGTTCCCACTGCCGGTGATAACAAACATCTGGATACACAATATTCCAATCCATTTGCCACAAACCAATAAGTTAGTTCAGAATTATTATAATAATTACTGGCATCTCCTCTTGATATAATCTTCCTTAAATATTGACAGGGATTAATTACAAGCCACATATCATTTGGTCGCGATAATTTTGAAATTATTTAAATGCAGCAATCTGATTGGAGCGCATACTCCGATGTTCATCTGTACAGACGAGTTCATTCCAGAATGAGGGGATTCGGGTATCTAAAACCATGATTCTCCATCTCAGTCACTCCTGCCAGTACTTTTCCACTCTAACTACGCAGTTCCAAAAGATGATGTAATAACAGGTGTCCCAATAATTTATTTTTAGCAGAGAAAGAAGCGTGAGTTCCTATCAAGGCTTCATTCTCACGGGCTAGCTACCAGAAATTTCCACTTCTGTCCCTTTGTATAAGAACGCTGGCTATTACTATTTATTATCAAATATAATTATTAAAATGTTGCCAATCAGACTCATCCGATGGGTGCAGCACCTCAATGAGAATTGTCGTGAACGAAAATCAATTCAGCACCATATTCATTCCTAAAGGGTTGTACAAATGATCTAAGTATTTTATCGGTATACGACCGGACATTGAACATGCCTCAAATTAGTATCAAAGATGTACGACGGCCCTAACGATTACATCACTACTTCTTGAACATGCTGGTACTGTTCACCGCGTCTTTTGCGTCTTCACCCGCTTTGTTCCATCTGCAAACAGGACATTACGCCATTCATCCAATCCCCAGTAAGATGCTGGATGGCCCGTTTCCTCCTCTCAACACGACGACGATTCTATAGTGGAACACATCGAATCGCTTTACAATTACCTTAATTGGGCACTATGTAGCCGACTGCAGATGCACGGACGCCACTTGCCTTTTAGAAGTCCTCTCGTAATTGTCGAAGTTGGTCTCCTCTGCACTGTTACGTGGATATACCGAGCTTTATGTGGTGTTGTCACCAGGGCCTGCAGTGCAGGCGCGCCCGGGCCTTTAAGGAGCCCCGCTGACTTCTCGCAAAACAATAAAAATAGTATACAGGGTTATTCACCTAATATGTTACACGGAAATAACGTATAAACCATTAAAGATATCGGTATTCTGTTTTCATATTCGTAAATAATACCCAGGGGCTTGTAAAATGACGTGCTACTTATTCTCATAGGGTGATTAATAAACGAGATATTGATACTGACTCCATATTTTTAAATAGAACGGCACAAATACATACAGCTGACCTAAATATTCAACTGCGTGCAAGTTCAAATATGTAAGTATTTTCAAAATCGGACAGTTACTTTTTGAGATATCAATAAAAGCCGCATTTGGGCTTTTGCGTGCCGCATCAGACAGCGTGCGGTCGGCCAAGGATGTATTGGCACTCAAGTTGTTTCCTGGCATTGATTCTAGCCACAGAACGGCTACCAAGCATATACTGTAAACTACCGTACGCATAATGAAATATACCGTAACATACCCTGAGTGTGCAACGTTAACACTCAAACCAGTCACGAGTATAGCTTTCGTTATGTTCCTTTTACTGCCAGTCAAAGTAATTATTCTATTCCTTTTAAAAACATGTCCCTGTCCTGTCATCAGTTCGCCTCTCATTTGCAAACCCATCACATGTGTCCGATATGCTTACATGCCTGGTGTCCATTCTGTGGCCGAAATCACAGCCAGGAAACTGCTTGCGCGTCAATGTGTCCTTGCCCAACTGCACGCGGACAGATGCGGCATGCAAAACCGCGCATCCTGTTCTTATTGGTACTATCTCAAAAAGTAAATATCCGATTTTGAAAATACTTACATATGTTTGAACTTCAACACAGTTGAACTTTTAGGCCAGCTGTATATATTTGTGCTGTTCCATTTAAAAATATGGAGTCAGTATCAATATCTCGTTTATTAATCACCCTATGAGAATAAGTAGCACATTATTTTACAAGCTCCTGGGTATCATTTACGAATATGAAAACAGAATACTGATATTTTGAACGGTTTAGACGTTATTTCCGTGTAATATCTTAGGTGAATTAACCCTGTATATTTGCATTATTTATCTAGCCCAATGCCACTCTGCACGGAAATGATCTAGGCGGTTTTACGATCAGTCGAAAATGCTTTTATTTTTTAAAATTTTTTTTTAAGTAGAGGAATTGCCTCTTGCTTGCATCTAGCAGCGGTATGTTGTGTGCAGTACATCGCGAAGCCCAACAAATCTCGACGGAGGAGAACACAGCACAGGCGTCTCTCGCAACGCCTGCTCCAAATTAAACAGCAATTACAGCAATGAAAATTGATTCCATATTATCACATTTCATTTACGAAACGATTCTTTCTTGATGTATAGCGCACCTGAGATCGTGTTATGCACAAATTTTGGTGCAAAACGTTTAACTTTTGTCACATATACATTCGACAACAGGGTATAATGACAATAAGAAGTTTGTGGCCGGGATGAGTGTCCTTCCGATCCCAACTTGGCTGGTTTGATCCGATGATATTTGAAGGTGCTCAAATACGACAGCCTCATGGCGGTTGTTTACTGGCATGTAAAAGAACTTATACACGACTAACTTCCGGCACCTCGGCGTCTCCGAAAACCGTACAAGTAATTACTGGGACGTAAATCAATCAATCACTATTTTTTTTCAATCAATACTGATCTGCATTTAGGGCAGTCGCCCAGGTGGCAGATTCCCTATCTGTTGTAAAGCCAATAACATAGTTATTTAAGAAGTTTGTGTAGTAACAATCAGTGAACTCAGTTTCGAACGGGCTCTCTTTGTACGAGATTAATAAATAATAGGCTTATCAGTTGTGCGCTTTGATATTTTTTTTAACTTTATTTGAACAACTTTCTATTTTCTTTCTTTCTTAATCCGTTTAGGCTCCAGAGTTGTTTTTTTTTCCCTCGCACTCAGCGAGAGATCCCACCTCTACCGCCTCAAGGGCAGTGTCCTGGAGCGAGAGACATTTGGTCGGGGGATACAACTGGGGAGGATGTCCTGTACCTCGTCCAGGCTGCCTCACCTGCTATGCTGAACAGGGGCCGTGTGTGGGGATGGGAGGATTGGATTGGGTAGACAAGGAAAAGGGAAGGAAGCGGCCGTGGCCTTAAGTTAGGTACCATCCTGGCATTTGCTTGGACGAGAAGTTGGAAACCACGGAAAACCACTTCGAGGATGCCTGAGGTGGGAATGTAACTCCCTTCTACTCAGTTGACCTCCCGAGGCGTAGTGAACCCCGTTCCAGTCCTCGTACCACTTTTCAAATTTCGTGGTAGAGCAGGGAATCGAACTCGGGACTCCGGGGATGGCAGCTAATCACACTAACCACTACACTACAGAGGCGGACGAACTGATAATATTAACCAACCTATTCGTCTTTATATAGCACAGCCAAAGTCAAGAAGGTATGCAGTCTTTCTTGGCACATAGTGCCGTTTATAATGCCTAGTAATCCATAGTAAAGGAAATCCGAGAAACGTTGAATATTGAGATTTTGATCATGTTAAATACATATTAACCTCTTCTTAAAGCGATGAGTGGTACTTTTTATTGCTTTGTCATAGCGTTTTCCTTGTTATCTGTGACGTTTGATCTCTCCCAAACTAAACCTCCCTCCCTTCCAACTGCATCTTGCCCAGGGCACTCAGCTCCATGAAAAATGGTTTATAGACCTGTTAATTAATAAAATACTCCGTGCTACGACTCAAAAAGATAAAGTAAATATATCATATTGCCAACAGCTGACGAAATGAGGCAAGCAATACAGACAAGAAATAATGTTAAAAACTTACTTTTAATTACTCTCCTGCCTATTTGTTTACCTAAATGAATGTGCTGGCAAAATAATTTCCTCAAAGCTCGGCTTCTTTTGATTTGAGAATTTAGTTTTTATTCTCATTAACCTTGGAAGGTCATGCACATGTTTAGCTAACTCATGATGGTAAAAAAACTTGCACCTTCTCTCATACTCTCAGGAATATTGCGCACTTTAGAAGGCATTGCTTCACAACGCATTCTTGTCGATTCTTTCCACGGGTTTGTTTTAAGAAGAAGTTCGAGAGGCCAACCATCATCTCTTAACAGAAATCAAAAGGAAAATCGAAGACGTCCGACACTTCGAAGAAGGAAGGTATCATCAAAAGTAAAAGAAAGGTGAAAGAAATGAAAACCCCTCTAGACTTCGCAAACAAATATCATAGAGGTCGGAAAAGGCAGGCGGGGTTGTCTAAAAGAAGCATATGACTAAGTAGGCTGCTGAGGGAGAATGCATTGATCATACGGAACGATTTATGTGTTTTTTACTTCATACTGTGACGTAATTGTCTGCTTCCCGCACTGTACGGAAAATGTCACTTTACCGTACTGTGATTCTTTCCGCACCGTTTTTTATTTATTTATTAGAAATCGTCTCTGATTGGTTGAACTTATCACAGTAACGTAAACGCGCATAGTCAGAGAGATCACAAATCAAGGAACGCCAAACTTAACCTTGTTGACCGGGCGAGTTGGCCGTGTGCGTAGAGGCGCGCGGCTGTGAGCTTGCATCCGGGAGATAGTAGGTTCGAATCCCACTATCGGCAGCGCTGAAAATGGGTTTCCGTGGTTTCCCATTTTCACACCAGGCAAATGCTGGGGCTGTACCTTAATTAAGGCCACGGCCGCTTCCTTCCAACTCCTAGGCCTTTCCTATCCCATCGTCGCCATAAGACCTATCTGTGTCGGTGCGACGTAAAGCCCCTAGCAAAAAAAATAAAATAAAATAACCTTGTTGAACTGTTTCTCCGCCCGACCGCAGCACTGTAGTTCCTTAATCTACACAGAAAATGGCGTCTCTGCATTCGCAGATAAAGTAATCTGCCGCTGTCACAGTACTGACTAAAGTGTAGGTTTACCTTACTCGTTCGGAAATTCCGTAAATGTGTCACTCATAAGGCGGAACGTCACTTTCCCGTGAATGTTCAGTAAATAACTGATAACAGAGCAGTACAGTCCCACATAGAGCCTTCCGCGGAACTACCGACGACCCCCTGACAACAACTTCACATCCTAGTTTAGTTTTTCACTTATATTTTACATCATTTTATATTTTTTCAACTTTTTCTGTACTGTACATATCTTTCTCGATTTCTACTTAATGTTTTACCTTGACTTTTTATATTTATTCTGTTTTGTATTTTTTTTTTTTTGCATTTACATGCACCTCAATTTGTACCATAAGGTAAATAAAATAAGTCTAATATGCAGTATTTTCCACATCATTGTCTGCAGAGCTTACATTATCTTATTCCTCAGTTGGTTATGGCAACTTGTTTGGTTGTAGGCCTACATGAACATGATTAGCCTTGTGTGGACGTGTCTTACAAAGTGTAATTTGACTTCCTACATGCATAGCTGGAGTTTCAGAGAACTTCGGTTCTACTTCGGCTGCTTTTTGTTCTCTAACGCAGTGGTGACGGCCCGCGTTCCTCTGAGCTGTACAGCGATGAGATATCTGATGAAGTGGTCGGTTGTTTTCACTCATAAGCATACACAAGGTGAGATGGAGTGAATTTTGATAGGCACTAATTTCTACCTAGAAAAGTGGCATTCACAGGATTATGAAACTCAGTTTACCGAAATATTTTAGTGCATAAGATGCTGTTGGCATTAAGATAGCTGTGAGACTGTATTTAGGAGGATTGTTGGTTTCATTTTTATTTTGAATTTGCTTTACGTGGCAACGACAAAGATAGGTCGTGTAGCGACAACGAGATAGGAGTAGGAAAGAAGCGACCGCGGCCTTAATTAAGGTACAGCTCCAGCATTTTCCTGGTGTGGAAATGGAAAACATGGGAAGCCATCTTCAGGGCTGCCGACCGCACTACCTCCGGAATACAAGCTGATAGCTACTTGCTGCTGTAGACCTTCAGGTGGGTTCATGAGATCACCTTTCCCCACTCTTGTGTGCTCGTGGTCGGACTCAGTGAGGGATCCCACCTCCACCGCCTCAAGGACAGTGTCGTGAATTGTGAGACTTGGGCTCGGCGGATACAACTGGGGAGAGGGAACAGGCGACCTCCCCTGTTATGCTGAACAAGGACCTTGTGGGAGGGGGGGATAGGAAGATTTGAAGGGATGGACAAGGAAGAGGGAAGGAACCGGACGTGGCCGTAAGTTAGGTGCAATCCCGGCATTTGCCTGCAGGACAGGTGGGAAGCCACGGAAAACCACTTCGAGGGTGGCTGAGGATGGAATCAAACACCCCTACACCTGGCCATGTTTCACAATCAGATGCCCAACCTGACGCCAACACACTATTGTGTGTATTTGTGGTGGTTGGTAGTGTAGAGTGTTATATGTAAGTAAAGAGGTATGTATTGGGAGAAACATACAGAACCTCTCTCCGTGCTGGAGGAATTAAACAGATGCGTTAAAATCTCACACCGCGAATCGAACCCGGGTCTCTACCAGCCGAAGGTATCTCTGCTGAACATTCAGCCATGAAGCAGGTCATTCACGGTGGAGGGGGGGGGGTGATAAAATACTTCTGCAGTATCCCCTGATTGCCAGAAGATGTGACTGAGAGGGGATTGTCACCTTTGAGCCTAGCTGAATGAGTCAGACGATCAAGTTCGCAGCTCCGCCTGTTGGTAACTCAAGGTTCTCAAATATGTCATCCTCGTGTCGTTGGATTTACTGGCACGTAAAGAAACTCTGGCGGGATCCAATTCCGGCACCTCATCTCTCCGAAATACAGTATGTAAAATATGTTAGCCTTTTTTCCCTTTCTTAGTCTCTTTACCCTCCTTGGTTGGCTTTTCCCTCGGACTCAGTGAGGGATCCCACCTCTATCACCTCAAGGACAGTGTCGTGGAGTGTGACACTTGGAGTCGGGAGATACAACTGGGGAGAGGGAACAGTACCTCGCCCAGGCGACCTCCCCTGTTATACTGAACAAGGACCTTGTGAGGGGGGATAGGAAGATTTGAAGGGAACGACAAGGAAGAGGGAAGGAATCGGTCGTGGCCGTAAGTTAGGTACCATCCCGGTATTTGCCTGCAGGAGATGAGGGAAGCCACGGAAAACCACTTTGAGGTTGGCTGAGGATTGAATCGAACACCCCTCTACTCAGTTGACCTCCCGAGGCTGAGTGGACCCCGTACCACTTTTCAAATTTCTTGGCAGAGCCGACAGTCGAATGCGGGTGCCCGGGGGTGGCAGCTAATCACACTAACCACTACACTACAGAGGCGGACAAAAGACGTTAGTGAGGAATAAAATTAGTAACATTAATATTATTAATATCAACTTGGAAAATTTGGTTCGTGAGCATGGGTTTGTGTTTGTCTCCTCAATTTCACTTTTCCTAGATTCAACTCTTCTTGTCCTTCTGAGATCCGCCGGTATTTGGTTTCGCAAACTTCTGGTATTCCTTCATTTTCACTCAGCCCATTGCCCACTGCTTCATTTTGCGTATAGCCTACATCTACTCTTTTTTTCCTGTTCTGATTAGTAAGTACACCTAACCTCGTCCAGAAGTGATGCAGCTTTTTTCAGGAACACCCCCAATGAAGGTGAGCTCCATGTACCATTTTAACCACATACCAGCCCTCCTGCCAATCAGTACCGAGAAGCAAACCCCTGCCACCGAGGACGGCGACGGAGGGAATGCTTCCCCATCAAGCAATAACCGTCGCCATCACCTACAAGAAAGGAGGGTAAAGTAATTTCGGCTCTAAGTGGAACAGACCGCTTCACTCCATGCCTCACCACGTTTGGCCCTGCATTGGCATTATATTTAACGATGCACAGATTTTAAAAATTATAACATTCGCTTTAAGTCCACTTTCAAGAGTAATCTATAATCGAGCTATCGAACAACACACGACGTTAATGATACACAGCGTTTGAATCTCGGACTATTTTGTTCACAGATACAGTGGTCCCACAAGATGAACAACAGTTCCTTAAAAATATGTGCTATCACTTTGAAATTTCAACACAGTACTTATGATGTTATAATATTAAAATGTGGCGACAATAGTTCTAGCCGTTTTATAACTGAGTCACAAATGTCACGTTGGCTCGGAAATGTTAAAAATATAGTTCTTTCGTTCCGATCTCGACCACAAAACATCTTGAAAAACGTACCTTTACTTGATTAATATTAAGTAATACATGTAGCTTAATTTTGTATAGTTTATTTCTTAAATATAGACCGAGTAGTTCTCAGCTTCAAACTCGGATGGGCAAACTTTCTGCACCCCAGAACCCTGTACCTGTCTTGAAGGACAAGTCTACTTCGACTTTTGGACAGGGCGTGGAATCCAGGGAAATTTTTTTCATTCCCCTAGTCAGTTTGATAATTCCACCAAAACTAAATTTATTGTACAATGGACAATAATATAAAAGCCCCTTATATCATACAATAATTGAGATACTCCCATGATAAGCAGAGGCCCCTACATTAAATATGGGATGTTACAGTAGTAGGTAAAACATCCTATATTATTTATATGAGGTGGTCCCATAATATGACAAGGCCTGTGCATGACATTTGAGATGCTCCTATTATAAACAAAGCCGCCTCAATGATATTTGAGACGCTTCCTTGATAAACGGAGCTCCCCTGCATATTTTAAGAGCTCCCATAATAAGATAGGTCTCCTGGATGATATCTGAGACGCTCCCATAACAAGCAAAGCTCCCTACGTTATATTTGAGACGGCGCTATGGTAAACAATGCCCCATACATGATATCTGAGATGGTTCTATAATAGCCAAAGCCCACTACATTATATTTGAGATGCTACCATAATAAATAAAGCTCTGAGGTGCTCCCACTACAGCCAAAGCCCCCTATATGATATTTAAAATAGTCCCACAATACTGCATGTTATCTGAGAAGCAGGTAGTTCAGCAAGGTGCCACTATCTCACCTGGGTACATATTATTATAATAACGCTCTCCAGTTTCTACGCATCCTCATGTTATCGGTTGGCTGAATTCCTGTAAAGTCTGAACTGAGCGGCCGGCCGCAGCACACGATTGCCACGGGGCAGGTCACGACTGAGCTCTCCACCCACACCACGTGCACCAGGAGGAGGTGAAAGTATTCCCTACTGCTCTCGTAAGTAGCTAGGGTCATTCTTCCACTTTGACGTGACTTTTGGTATCGCCAAATCCAGTTTTACGTCAACTCCGAAATACAAATGCGTGACTGTCAGTTTCAAAACGCCCACGTAAATTGTACGGGACTGAGCGGCTCAGACAATAGTGTGCTGGCCTTCCGAAGTAAAGTTCCCTGCTCAGACTGGTGGTATTTGATGTTGCAGGCAAATGAGGTACCGCTGCGGAACTAAATTTCGCACTTCGGCGTCTCCACAAACTGTAAAAGTAGTGAGTGAGTCGTAAAACCAGTAACATTATTTTTAGATTACCCGGGATTCGAATTGTGGACTCCTTGAAGGGAATCCCGTGATAATCCCACTCGACTGACATGCTGCCATCAGACCCTCTCCTGAGAGGTGACTACAGTAAAAATGAGATATCTGAATGGTTTTGTCACTGGCGTTTAACCAAGACCACCTAGATTCGAGTCCTGCGGATTGCATGTGGGGTTTTCATGTTGAAAATATTTCTTATCAGACAAACTAGGGGTTCCTATGCTACGAAAAACGTAAAATTAAGTAATTTTCTCAATTTTGTAGAAAATTGAAGGGCTAAAGGGCCTTGGATAGCTTTATCAAAAAATCACTTTGGGCCTAAATGGAGTACCGAAAAGCAGCCCAAAATCCCTTGTTTCTTTACTTGATCTATTCTTGATTCAAATCCTATCGAAAGTATTTTATTTACATCATTCTTTCTGTATTGTGTACCTTGGTTCAATATCCTGAGGCCTTTTTAGATTATTTGAAAAATAACCACGCCGAATGCAGTTATAAGAGCTTAAGTGAAACAATGCATGGACTCACATTAGCTCTCGTAGTGGTAGAAAAATGCAAACTGTTAATCTAATCACGGCCGACTTGATGCGCCGCTCTAGCGCAGCGAGGGATCCAGTCGGCCGTGATCTGATCGACCGGATAACGATGATTAAGAAAAGGATTATAAATTTTAAGGATAAATCAAGAATACATTCTCATGCTTTATTTTGTTTTATTTAGCTAAAATTCGTAGCTCATATCCCTAGGATTTGCCTCAAGGGCTAGGATTGTGAATTTTGAAATACACGTTCCTGTAGTTCAATTTCCACGGAGAAATAGAGGTTGTAATGCTTTGATCACGGTAACCAAGGTTCTGTGCTTGTTTCGTTCCTAGTTGAATCTGACACCCGCCCAGGCGCCCTCACCTGCTATGCTGAATAGTGGCCTTATTGGGGGGGGGGGGGAGATTGCAAGGGATAGACAAGGAATAGGGAAGGAAGCGGCCGGGGCCTTAGGTTAGATACCATCCCGTGTGGGAAACCACTTGGAGGTTGGCTGAGGTGGGAATCGAATCCCTCTACTTAGTTGACCTCCCGAGACTGAGTTAACCTCATAACACTTTTTCAAATTTCGTGGCAGAGCCGGGTATCGAACCCGCTCCCCCAGGGGTGTCAATCACACTAACCACTACACCACAGAGCCGGAGAGTAATGGAGCTATCAACACGTGGTAACTGTGTTGTGCTACTGTTTTAAGAGGAAGATTTTTCAAGCTGCATCAATTGTCTGCGTACAATGGTTTCGCACTTGTTTCGAGACAGTGTTCGGGGTGCAAGATATGCCCCTCCTACATAATAAGACCGTAACACAACACGCCAATACGTTCACGACTAATGTTTAGATAGGAACGTATTTCCGTCTTTTGTTGCATGCGACCCTTCGCAAATGGTGAGAGCGGGTCAGAACTCCGAAGATATGGGATTTGCGACCAAAATTCATACGACCTTCTTTCCTTCGTACGTTGCGTGCCGCCTCCTCTGTAAATATTGGAACATTTTTCTAAGTCACTCTGTATATCAAAATCATAATATTCCCTGCGTGACTCGGGAGTTCAAGCTATAACTTTACCAAATTTCAGCTCAATCTGTCCAGAAATTTTCGAGCCTAACAAACAAACAAACAAACAAAAAAACACCACCTCATTTTTATTAAAAGTAAATTTATGCACGAAGAACGAATTTTTTGATGGGGTGAAAACGAACGTATCAATACAGACAGCTGAAACTTGCGCTACTGCCATCTAGTGGATCAATTATACTTATTTACCAAAGATACCCGCCAGGCACTTGGTGAATATTCCTCGTAGGAGTCAGTGTAGTAACAAATCTGTCGTTAGACAGAAACAATCATAACGATGACGTTTTTACTTGTCTATCAGGTCGAAACCTTGGAAATATAAATTGTGCTGATCATTAAGTTGAGCAAAAAAGAGTTAACGAAAGTTGGAGGGTTCAGCTGTATTTTCCCAGACGTCGCGCAAGTGTGACTACCTGTTGGCTGCTGCGGTAAGCCAGTGGTGCGTAAAGCGCAACTCCGCAGCGTTAGCTTTTTTCTTTGTGCTAAAGAACAGTTATGCTTTTCAGATCAGCCGAGAGACAGTGGTGAGAATAAGGGAAGATCTCTATTTATATCGTCAGTTGTTAAATCAGGCAATGACGTGACTGCAGCGATGTTCTTCAAGAGAAATTAGCTGAACGAATTCTGCGTTTATCCTTAGCTGGACGTCAGACTGGTTCGGTAATAGTCACTTAACAGAGGTAATCTCAGAAGTGAAATCGGATATAACGATAATAATAATAATAATAATAATAATAATAATAATAATAATAATAATAATAATAATAATAATACTGAATATCCAAAGCAGTTTGGAACCTTATTTTTACATACTAGTATACTAGAATTATAGATAAAATGCATATTCAATTTTACAATAAAAATTAATTCATATATGTAATCGGCGGGAAAATGAAGTGGACGAAGTTAATAAAATATTTGTAAGTGCATGGCTTCTTAAACAAATGATACAGGAGTTTTGATAATTCAATGTTGCAATAATTTAAATGAGAGTTCAAGTCATGCCTTCTTCTTTCAAATGCAGCACATTCAAACAGTAGGTGGTCCACTGTTTGTGAGGATCCTCAGACGCCCATGTTGCCATCAGGATGATTGATCCCAAAACTGGAAATGGTATTTCAATTGAAGAGGATCCCCTAAAACAAAAATCCACTTAATGTTGAAAGTATCCTCGGGATATCAGCTACGAATTTTAGGTAAATAAAATATAATTAAGTGTGAAAATATATTCTTTATTTCTAAAAATTACAATCCTTTCCTTGATCGTTGTTATCCGATCGATTAGATCACGGCCGACTTCATGCGTCGCTCTAGCTAGCTAGCGAGGGATCCAGTCGGCCGTGATTAGATTAGCAATTTGATTTTTTCTGCCTCTACGAGCGCTAATGTGAGTCAGTGCATTGTTTAGCTTAAGCACCACTATAAGCGCTAATGTGAGTCAATGCAGAGTTTCACTTACGCCCTTATAATTATTCTGTGTGTATATAAAAAAAATCAAAAGATTCCAGAGAGTATTGAATTAAGGAACACATTACAGGAAGAATTATGTAAATAAGTTAATTTAACGATTAAAGAAACAAGCAATTTTGGGCTGTTTTCCCGAAACAAAATTTAGGCCAGAAGTGATTTTTGATTGTTTGACAGAGCTGTCCAAGACTAGCAATTTGAAAACTTTCCGGACCATTTTGCTTCATTTTACGTATTTTGTGGTAACTTTGTCTGTTAGGAATGTTTTCAACGTTAAAAGTTTTATCGTATGGGGCTAAACTAAGGCACTCAGGCAGGCATCGAGACACTGTTATTAAACCTAAGTGCACCGAGTGAGTTGGTCGGACAGCTATGAATTTGCATTGGGGATATAGTGGGTTCGAACCGTATAGTTTGAGGATGGAGGAGAAGAGGAGAGTTGACATTTCACGGTATTATTCCCTTGGCCACATTTGTTTCAACAAGTATGAACAAAGCACTTCGTTCTGCCGCAGTGTTGTCCACATTCAACAAGTGTAGCTGCGACTTGCGAGGCGCAGTGTGCAGGCACGCCATACACCACTATCAAAGTGGATCAGGCCCATTACTCATGCTCCTGCAGAGTATTGAACTCAGTATGTAATGAGCGGGCTGACCAATTGGTCGACCCTTGACCTCTACCTGGCAGGGCCCTTGTTACAGCTCGGCGTGCTACCATAGGATATACCCGCTCTGCTATTAGCGTCCTCGACATCAGCATATTACAGATTTTAAATCTTCTTACTGTGAACGGTAATCCTTACGAACATTTCGATGTTTGTCTAGTTGAATCTTTCTTTCACGTAAAATAGTCTAGCCTTATCGAGCTCGAATTCAGCAAGCTTATGCAGTAAAACCCGGAAACGGCACCGCGTATCAAGCACGGAGAAACTGAACAATACTCATCTTCTTCTACTACTCAAGCCAAAAGTTGGTGGGATTGCAGATTCCTTCTTGCTAGGGCCATTCTCTTCTCGTTACTGTATTCTCTTCCTGTCCTGATCTCCCTAGTGAATTTTTGCCGTGGTATCCTCCTCGCATTACGTCCTTCCATTTTTCCCTCCAGCAAGGTCGTGAACCATGTTGAATGTCGCAGTACGTGAGCATCCATTCAATTCCTTCTTTCCGCACCTGTTTTCATCAGATTCTTAATACATCCTCTTCAGTTGCTCACCCTGTCCATGGTACCTTCAACATTCTCCTCCGCCACCACATCTCGAAAGCCTCAACTTGTTTACTTTTCTTTTGTTCTTATCCCTCAACTGGTACCTTACGTCTCTGAGACGTCCCAGTCGCCAACCCCTCTCCTTTTGTGTACCTTTCAGTTGCTCCCTTGACTCCATCCAGTGAATATGGCGAGCCATTTGTTCTGTTTGATATTCAATAAAAGCGCGGTAAGATCGCTGCACCTTCTCGCAGACGTATGTTAGGCCTTCCATCCACGTGACTATTGTTAATCTATATTTTGTGTTTATTATGATTACTTAATATAATTGCAAATTCTTTGTAATTAGTTCGTACGATACGGATCCATTACCATCTCAGCAATGACAAGACACTGATAATGTCGAAATACGAACTGGTTATTCTCAACGAGTTCTGAGGACAAATCAACCAACTTGGAAATTGGTTTATAAGAAATGTTAGACAACAGTCCTATTGATCCGTATTACGAGACAGAAAGTGATAATGAAACGGAATCCAAAGTTTTTCTGTAATATCTTTAGAGACATGTTACAACTAATTAAATTCAATAAACAAGAAAAAATAAGAAAAAAGAAACTTTTCCCTTTGCGAAAAGTTTATGATCATGAATATGTCAATCATCTTTGGCGACCAAGGCCTACAGTAAAGACTAATGTGACGTCACTTCCGTCACACATTTTTGTCGCGTCACGCTACACAAATTTTCGGGTGACGTCCAACAATAAGAAATATTCATGTCATTATTATGTAATTTAATAGTAAATTTCTGGGATCTGACAGACACCATGATACGAGGTACGTTACAAAATTTTATGAGACTAGTTGAGTGTCAATGACCGAGTTTCAGTGGCGTAAGTCAATAGGCTCCAAACAAACCTTTCACATTTCTTGAGGTTAACAGGCTTCCCATCTTGAAAAATGCCTCCTTGGCTTGAGCTATTCTGCGCTTTATGTGAATTGGACTTCTGCCGTCCATTTCTGCGGAACTCCCCGGGTATTTCGAAGAAGTAACCTACAGAGCTGTTCTTCTTCCAGCCATACTTGTGCGATCTCTCGATCACTGCACAATCTCCGTTCTTTTCTTCCTGTTTATCTTCATGTTGCAGTTTATCGTTGGTATGTTGTCCATAGGGTGTAGTGCGTCTTGTAGTTCCCAGCAAGGCAGTGGCCTCTGCAAACCGGAAATAATTTGTATGTTTGCCATTGTAAAGGCTGACGTATAATTTTATTGAAATACAATGCACCATGTTGTCAAACCTACACTTCTTCGTGTGTGACGTGCAACTTTACTGTCGATCATGAAATTGCATTACCACAGATGGCGATTTTGAGATCTGAGGGCGAGTCATGTTCATGTTGAGCCATATCTATCTATATATATAAAACTAGCGAGATACCCGTGCTTCGCTACGGTATTATACTGAAATTTATAATTGAATGCTTATTGTTTTAGATATATAATCCGCCGAAATTCGCGATCTGACTCGTTTTCTATTATTTTACGGCACGTTTCCTCCCATTTTTTCAATCTTCCTTTCCAGCAATCGATTTCGTACTTCCCGGGCTAGGCTCAGTTATTCCTCCCGGTCAGTTGGGTCCTTAAATCTTTGCCATCTTTTCCTATAATCATTTTTAATATGGAAAAATCCTTCAGGAGATCCGGCGTGGTGCCATATTGGGTGCCTTGGCGGCACTGAACCCGCGGCCGGACTGCATTCTTAGTCATTACCCGTCCAGGAGCCGTTTCCAGCGCGGTCCGCACATCTGACGACGGTCCGGAACATTATTATTATTATTATTATTATTATTATTATTATTGTTATTATTATTATTATTATTATTATTATTATTATTATTATTATTATTATTATTATTATTATGTGTTGCTGGAATGGCTGATGACAGGGAAAACCGGAGTATCCGGAGAAAAACCTGTCCCGCCTCCGTTTTGTCCAGCACGAATGTCACATGGAGTGACCAGGATTTGAACCACGGAACCCCCAGCTGTGTGAGGCCGGCGTGCTGCCGTCTGAGCAACGGAGGATC
This sequence comes from Anabrus simplex, assembly GCF_040414725.1. Taxonomy (NCBI): domain Eukaryota; kingdom Metazoa; phylum Arthropoda; class Insecta; order Orthoptera; family Tettigoniidae; genus Anabrus; species Anabrus simplex. The sequence goes on along the minus strand of NC_090272.1, from coordinate 25,528,685 downwards.
CTTATAAGTACATTGATAACAGTAAAATCAATTGGTCTCACCTCCTTCTACACCCCACCGCCGTTAAGTTTATTTACCGCCAACCCCCCCCCCCAAAAAAAAAATTAGAAGAAGGGTTGTTTCTTTATGTTTAAGGGAGATTCCAAACACCAATGTTCACGTCTATTACCTTCAGTTTTGAGATATAAGTATCCCCATAAAAATAATTTACTTTTTTCACTTCATTTCACACTACTACCCCCCCCCCCCCCCCCAAGTGAATTTTCCCGCAAAAAATACTTGTTTCTTTAATAGTACAGGATCCTCTAAATACCAATTATCACGACTCTAACTTCTTCAGTTTTTGTTTTATGTGTCCTCATGAAAGGAAGTCAACTCTTTACACTCCCGCCCTCCAAGATGGTTTCCCCCCCAAAACGCGTTTTTTTGTTTTTAAAGGAGATCCAAATACGAATTTTCACGTCTGTAACAACTTTAGTTTTTATTAGATGTATGTATTCTCATACAATTAAGTCAATTAATTTTTCAATTCTTTCACCCCCCCCCCCCCCCACTTCATTGCATTTTCCTTGAATACGTTTCTTTACTTTTAAAGCAGATTGCTAATATCAAATTTCACGTCTGTAACATCTTCATTTTTGAGATATCAGTAGCCTTATTAAAATAATTCAACACCATTTTCAGTCACTTTTACCACCCCCCCCCTCCACCCAAGTGGTATTTCCGAAAACTAAAAATACACGTTTCTTTATGTTTAATAGAGATAAAAAATACCATTTTTCACTTCTGTAACATGTTAAGTTTTTTTAGATATACTGTAAAAATTCTCATTTTAAAATTTCACCCCTTTTGAGTTCCCCTTATGTGGAGTTTCCAGAAACAAATCACCTATGTTTCTTTACATTTACAGGAGATTCCAAACACCCACTTTTTACGTCTGTAACATTTTACGTTTCCAAGATATTCTGTAGATATAGTCTTTCAAAAAATTCACCCCGATTTGTCACTGCTGTTTAACCGCCATTAATTGGATTTTACAAAAACTAAAAAATACGTGTTTCTTTATTTTTAAAGGTGAATCCATATACAAATTTTCAGTTCTGTAATATCTTTCGTTTCTGAGATATATGTATCCTCATTAAAGGCATTCAACCCATTTTCACCATTTACCCCTCCTATTGGGATTTACAGGAAACATTAAATACGTGTTCCTTTATTTTTAGAGGAGATTCTAACTACCAATTTTTACATCTGTAAATTTTAAAGTTTTAAGATGTAGACACACTCATTTTAAAAATTTCACCCCCCTTTTCACCCCCCAATATTTGGATTTTCCAAAAACGAAAAAATACGTGTTTCTTTACTTTTAAAGTAGCTCCCAAATACCAATTTTCAGGTCTGTAATATCTTCAGGTTCTGAAATATAAGTAGCCTCATTAAAGGCATTCAACCCATTATTCACCCTTTTACACCCTTCCTCTTGGGATTTTCCGAAAACAAAATAATACGTGTTCCTTTTTTTTTAAAGGAGATTCTAAATACCAATTTTTACATCTATAAACTTTAAAAGTTTTGAGTATAGATACACTCATTTTAAAAAATCACCCCTTTTCACTCCCCATTAATGGGATTTTCCAAAAACAAAAAATACGCGTTTCTTTATTTTTAAAGGAGATCCCAAACAGCAATTTTCAGGTCTGTAATATCTTCAGGTTCTGAAATATAAGTAGACGCATGAAAGGCATTCAACCCCTTTTTCACCCGTTTTCACTCCCCCTATTGCGATTTTCCGAAAACAAAAAAATACGTATTTCTTTATTTTTAATGAAGATTCTAAATATCAATTTTTACATCTGCACACTTTAAAAGTTTGGAGATATAGATTCACTCATTTTAAAAATTCACCCCCTTTTCACCCTCCGATTAATTGGATTTTCCAAAAACAAAAATATGCGTGTTTCTTTATTTTTTAAAGAGATCAAATGTACCAATTTTCAGGTCTGTAATATCTTCAGTTTCTGAGATATAAGTACCGGTATCCTGATTAAAGGCATTCAACCCATTTTTCCCCATTTTCACCCTTTTTCACCCCTCCTGTTGGGATTTTCTGAAAACAAAAAAATACGTGTTTCCATATTTTTAAAGAAGATTCTAAATGCCAATTTTTACATCTGTACACTTTTAAAGTTTTGAGATATAGGTACACTCATTTTAAAATTTCACCCCCCTTTTCACCCCCTTAACGACGGAATATCCAAAAATCCTCTCTTAGCGAGCACCTACATCTTAATATGAATATATCCACAAAATTTCATTCCTTTATGTCCAGTAGTTTTGGCTCGGCGATGATGAATCAGTCAGTCAGTCAGTCAGTCAGTCAGGACAAGTTATCTATATATATAAAGTAGCTTGTCCTGACTGACTGACTGACTGACTGACTGATTCATCATCGCCCAGCCAAAACTACTGGACATAAAGAAATGAAATTTTGAGCATAGATTCATATTAAGATGTAGGTGCTCGCTAAGAGAGGATTTTTGGATATTCCTTTGCTAAGGGGGTGAAAAGGGGGTTGAAATTTTAAAATGAGTGTATCTATATCTCAAAACTTTGAAAGTTTACAGATGTAAAAATTGGTATTTAGAATCTCCGTTAAAAATAAGGAAACACGTATTTTTTTGTTTTCAGAAATTCCCAATAGGAGGGGTGAAAATCGGTGAAAAAGGGGTTGAATGCCTTTAATCAGAATACCGGTACTTATATCTCAGAAACTGAAGATATTACAGACCTGAAAATTGGTACTTTTGATCTCTTTTAAAAATAAAGAAACAGAAATTTTTTTGTTTCTGGAAAATCCAATTAATAGGAGGGTGAAAAGGGGGGTGAATTTTAAAAAACAGTGCATCTATATCTCAAAACTTTTAAAGTTTGCAGGAGTAAAAATAGGTATTTAGAATCTTCATTAAAAATAAAGAAACGCGTATTTTTTTGTTTTCGGAAAATCCCAATAGGAGGGGTGAAAAGGGGTGAAAAGTGTATTGAATGCCTTTAATGACGATACTTATATCTCAGAAACTGAAGATATAACAGACCTGAAAACTGGTACTTTTGATCTCTTTTAAAAATAAAGTAATACGTATTTTTTTTGTTTTTGGAAAATCCAATTAATGGGGGGTGAAAAGGGGGGGGTGAATTTTGAAAATGAGTGCATGTATATCTCATAACTTTTAAAGTTTACAGATGTAAAAATTGGTATTTAGAATCTTCATTAAATATAAAGAAACATGTAGTTTTTGTTTTCAGAAAATCCCAATAGGAGGGGTGAAGAGGGGTGAAAATGGGTTGAATGCCTTTAATGAGGATACTTATATCTCAGAAACTGAAGATATTACAGACCTGAATATTGGTGTTTTGAATCTCCTTTAAAAATAAAGAAGCAAATATTTTTTTGTTTTTGGAAAATCCAATTAATGGGGGGTGAAAAGAGGGTGAATTTTTAAAATGAGTATATCTATATCTCAAAACTTTTAAAATTTATAGATGTAAAAATTGGTATTCAGAATCTCCTTACAAAATAAAGAAACACTTATGTTTTGTTTTCGGAATATCCAATAAAGGGGGGGGGGGGGTGAAAAAGGGATGAATTTTTAAAATGTGTGTATCTATATCTCAAAACTTTTAAAGTTTATAGATGAAAAAATTGGTATTTAGAATCTCCTTTAAACATAAAGAAGCACGTACTTTTTTGTTTTCGGAAAATCCCAATGGGAAGGGTGGAAAAGGGGGAAAAAGTGGTTGAATGCCTTTTATGAGGCTACTTATATTTCAGAACCTGAAGATATTACAGACCTGAAAATAAAGAAACAAGTAATTTTTTTTTTTTTGGAAAATCCAATTAATGGCGGTTAAACTGGAGTGACAAATTGGGGTGAAATGTTTGAAAGACTATATCTACAGAATATCTGAGAAAGGTAAAATGTTACAGACGTAAAAATTGGGTATTTGTAATTTCCTGTAAATGAAAGGAAATATAGGTGATTTGTTTTTGGAAACTCCCCTTAAGGGCAAATAAAAAGGGGTGAAATTTTAAAATGAGAATTTCTACAGTAAATATAAAAAACTTAACATGTTACAGAAGTGAAAATGGTAATTTTATCTCTATTAAAAGCAAAGAAACGTGTATTTTTAGTTTTCGGAAATACCACTTGGGCGGAAGTGAGGGGGGGGGGAAGTGTGTAAATGTGACTGAAAATGGTGTCGATTTCTTTTAATTAGGCTACTGATATCTCAAAAATGAAGATGTTACAGACAAGAACATTTAAACATAAAGAAACACGCCTTCTTTCAATTTTTCTTTTGGGGGGGGGGGTTAAATAAACTTAACCCTCTACTGCATACTGTTGCCTTTGGGCAACAAATAACTTTTCACCTGTATAAATGGATAAATATTGTAGACAGAGGTAGTTACCGACCTACGGTTATGCAAGTTGTACTTGCGCCTTGCAGTACGTACCCATGGCCGGTAGGTATGTTCGGTCTTTGAATGTTAAACGCTTAGCGTAAAATGGTGAAAAATCGTATATATATTCAACAATGGCAATCCACATCACATATGAGTGTTAAGCTATTAGCCCCAGTTAAGAATAGCTGATACATCTAATACATTGAGCGTATGTTGAACATTAAAGCTTGAAATTTTCTTCACCAAACGAAAACGAAAAATAATTCATGCAGTAGAGGATTAACGGCGGTGGGGTGTAAAAGGAGGTGAGACCAATTGATTTTACTGTTCATAATGTTCTTTTAAGGAGCCTCCGTTGCTCAGGCGGCAGCGCGCCGGCCACTCACAGCTGGGTTCCGTGGTTCTAATCCCGGTCACTCCATGTGACATTCGTGCTGGACAAATCGGAGGCGGGACAGGTTTTTCTCCGGATACTCCAGTTTACCCTGTCATCATTCATTCCAGCAATACTGTCCAATATTTAATTTCATTTGTCATTCATCGCTCATTGTCCCAGAGGAGTGCTTCGGCAGCCAGCACAATTCCTACTGTCGCCGCAGGATGGGGCTTTATTCATTCAATACCTGACCCTGTCGAATGACCGGAAACAGGCTGTAGATTTTCGATGTACTTATTTTGATCATAAACCGATCATTATTAATCTTTCCTGGGTTCGATTTCAACAGCCATCTTTTCCTTCGGAGAACGTTCCTAGGTTACAGTAGAATCTCCTGGCATATAAATAAAAATGTAAGCACATTTAAAATAAACGATAGGAATGAGATTGTCCGTCAAATAGTTCACCTCTATAATAAGGTCAATAATTCACGGAAGTATGTCATTCGTACAGCCAGAAATCACGCACACTTGCCTACGCGCGACAATGGTGCTGGTCACATTGTCAACAATGGCAGCAGATGCAATTTACCGCCAAGTAGCGGTGGGGTCCAGAACAGCTAATAATAATAATAATAATAATAATAATAATAATAATAATAATAATAATAATAATAATAATAATAATAATCATCATCATCATCATCTGTTTACCCTCCAGGTTCGGTTTTTCCCTCGGACTTAGCGAGGGATCCCACCTCTACCGCCTCAAGGGCAGTGTCCTGGAGCTTCAGACTCTTGGTCGGGGGATACAACTGGGGAGTATGACCAGTACCTCGCCCAGGCGGCCTCACCTGCTATGCTGAACAGGGGCCTTGTGGAGGGATGGGAAGATTGGAAGGGATAGGCAAGGAAGGGGGAAGGAAGCGGCCGTGGCCTTAAGTTAGGTACCATCCCGGCATTCGCCTGGAGGAGAAGTGAGAAACCACGGAAAACCACTTCCAGGATGGCTGAGGTGGGAATCGAACCCACCTCTACTCAGTTGACCTCCCGAGGCTGAATGGACCCCGTTCCAGCCCTCGTACCACTTTTCAAATTTCGTGGCAGAGCCGGGAATCGAACCCGGGCCTCCGGGGGTGGCAGCTAATCACGCTAACCACTACACCACAGAGGCGGACAATAATAATAATAATAATAATAATGTTCTGGACCGTCGTCAAATTGTGCGGACCGCGCTGGAAACGGGTCCTGGCCTGGTAATGACTACGAATACAGTCCAGCCGCGGGTTCAGTACCGCCAAGGCACCCAAGACGACACCACGCCGGATCTCCTTCAGGATTTGATCCATACTAAAAACGCTTATAGGAAAAGATGGCAAAGGTTTAGGGACCCAACTGACCGCGTGGAATACCTAGACCTTCCCCGGGAAGTACGAAATCGATTGCTGCAAAGAAAGATTGAAAAATGTGAGGAACTTTGCTGTAATCTCTCAGAAAACGAGTCAAATCGCGAATTTCTGAGGATTATATATAAAACGTTAAGCATTCAATTATAAATTTCAGTATAATACCGTAGCGAAGCACGGGTATCTTGCTAGTCTATATATATAAAATAACTTGTCCTGACTGACTGACTGACTGACTGACTGATTCATCACCGCCGAGCCAAAACTACTGGACATAAAGAAATGAAATTTTGGGGATATATTCATATTAAGATGTAGGTGCTCGCTAAGAGAGGATTTTTGGATATTACGTCGCTAAGGGGGTAAAAAGGGGGGAGAAATTTTAAAATGTGTGTATCTATATCTCAAAACTTTAAAAGTGTACAGATGTAAAAATTGGTATTGAGAATATTCTTTAAAAATAAGGAAACACGTATTTTTTGGTTTTCAGAAAATCCTAATAGGAGGGGTAAAAAAGGGGGAAAAAGGGGTTGAATGCCTTTAATCAGGATACCGGTACTTATATCTCAGAAACTGAAGATATTACAGACCTGAAAATTGGTACTTTTGATCTCTTTAAAAAAAAAAGAAACACGTATTTTTTTGTTTTTGGAAAATCCAATTAATGGGAGGGTGAAATGGGGGTGAATTTCTAAAATGAGTGAATCTATATCTCCAAACTTTTTAAGTTTGCAGATGTAAAAATTGGTATTTAGAATCTTCATTAAAAATAAAGAAACACGTATTTTTTGTTTTCGGAAAAACGCAATAGGAGGAGTGAAAAGGGGTGAAGAAGGGGTTGAATGCCTTTAATGAGGCTACTTATATCTCAGAAACTGAAGACATTATAGACCTGAAAATTCGTGTTTGGGATCTCCTGTAAAAATAAAGAAACGCGTACTTTTTTGTTTCTGGAAAACGCAATTAAGGGGGGGGGGGGTGAAAAGGGTGGTAATGTTTTAAAATGAGTGTATCTATATCTCAAAACTTTTAAAGGTTATAGATGTAAAAATTGGTATTTAGAATCTCCATTAAAAATAAAGAAACACGTATATTTTGTTTTCGGAAAATCCTAATAGGAAGGGTGGAAAAGGTTGAAAAATTGGTCGAATGCATTTGATGAGTCTACTTATATTTCAGAACCTGAAGATATTACAGACCTGAAAATTGGTGTTTGGGATCTCCTTTAAAAATAAAGAAACACGTATTTTTTGTTTTTGGAAAATACAATTAATGGGGGGTGGTGAAAAGGGGGTGATTTTTTAAAATGAGTGTATCTATATCTCAAAACTTTTAAAGGTTATAGATGTAAAAATTGGTATTTAGAATCTCCTTTAAAAATAAAGAAACACGTATTCTTTTGTTTTCGGAAAATCCCAATAGGAAGGGTGTAAAAGGGTGAATAATGGGTTGAATGCCTTTCATGAGGCTACTTATATTTCAGAACCTGAAGATATTACAGACCTGAAAATTGGTATTTTGGATCTACTTTAAAAGTAAAGAAACACACGTATTTTTTCGTTTTTGGAAAATCCAAATATTGGGGGGGGGGGGTGAAAAGGGGGGGTGAATTTTTTAAAATGAGTGTGTCTACATCTTAAAACTTTAAAATTTACAGATGTAAAAATTGGTAGTTAGAATCTCCACTAAAAATAAAGGAACACGTATTTTTTTTGTTTCCTGTAAATCCTAATAGGAGGGGTGTAAAAGGGTGAAAAATGGGTTGAATGCCTTTAATGAGGATACACATATCTCAGAAACGAAAGATATTACAGAACTGATAATTCGCACATGGGATCTCCTTTAAAAATTAAGAAACACGTATTTCTTAGTTTTTGGAAAAGCCAATTAATGACGGTTAAACAGGAGTGACAAATTGGGATGAATTTTTTGAAAGACTATATCTACAGAATATCTTGGAAACGTAAAATGTTACAGACGTAAAAAGTGGGTGTAAATCTCCTGTAAATGTAAAGAAATATAGGTGATTTGTTTTTGGAAGCTCCACTTAAGGGGAACTCAAAAGGGATGAAATTTTAAAATGAGAATTTTTACAGTATATCTAAAAAAACTTAACATGTTACAGAAGTGAAAAATGGTATTTTTTATGTCTATTAAACATAAAGAAAAGTGTATTTTTAGTTTTCGGAAATACCACTTGGGTGGAGGGTGGGGTGATGAATTCTTTTAATTAAACTACTGATATCTCCAAAATGAAGATGTTACAGACGTGAAATTTGATTTTTGCAATCTGCTTTAAAAGTAAAGAAACACGTATTCTCGGAAAATCCAATGAAGGGGTGGGGGTGAAAGAATTGAAAAATTAATTGACTTAATTGTATGAGAATACATACATCTAATAAAAACTAAAGTTGTTACAGACGTGAAAATTCGAATTTGGATCACCTTTAAAAACAAAGAAAAACGCGTTTTGGTGGGGGAAACCATCTTGGAGGGCGGGAGTGTAAAGGAGTTGAATTCCTTTCATGAGGACACATAAATCAAAAACTGAAGAAGTTAGAGTCGTGATAATTGGTATTTAGAAGATCCTTTACTATTAAAGAAACAAGTATTTTTTGCGGGAAAATTAACTTGGGGGGGGATTATTGTGAAATGAAGTGAAAAAAGGTAAATTATTTTTATGGGGATACTTATATCTCAAAACTGAAGGTAATAGACGCGAATATTGGTGTTTGGAATCTCCGTTAAACATAAAGAAAAAAGCATTTTTTAAATTTTCTTTTGGGGGGGGGGGGCGGTAAATAAACTTAAGGCGGTGGGGTGTCGAAGGAGGTGAGACCAATTGATTTTACTGTTATTAATGTACTTATAAGGATCCTCCGTTGCTCAGGCGGCAGCACGCCGGCCTCTCACAGCTGGGTTCCCTGGTTCAAATCCCGGTCACTCCATGTGGCATTCGTGCTGGACAAAACGGAGGCGGGACAGGTTTCTCTACGGATACTCCGGTTTTCGCCGTCATCAGCCATTCCAGTAACACATAATAATAATAATAATAATAATAATAATAATAATAATAATAATAATAATAATGTTCCGGAGCGTCGTCAAATCTGCGGACCGCGCTGGAAACGGCTCCTGGACGGGTAATGACTAAGAATGCAGTCCGGCCGCGGGTTCAGTGCCGCCAAGGCACCCAATATGACAGCACGCCAGATCTCCTGAAGGATTTTATCCATATTAAAAATATTATAGGAAAAGATGGTAAAGATTTACGGACCCAACTGACCGGGAGGAATACCTGAGCCTAGCCCGGGAAGTACAAAATCGATTGCTGGAAAGGAAGATTTAAAAATGGGAGGAAACGTGCCGTAAAATAATAGAAAACCAGTCAGATCGGGAATTTTGGTGGATTCTGGCAGAAAACGAGTCAGATAGCGAATTTCGGCGGATTATATATTTAAAACAATAAGCATTCAATTATAAATGTCAGTATAATACCGTAGCGAAGCACGGGTATCTTGCTAGTCTATATATATAAAGTAGCTTGTCCTGACTGACTGACTGACTGACTGACTGACTGATTCATCATCGCCGAGCCAAAACTACTGGACATAAAGAAATGAAATTTTGGAGATATATTCATATTAAGATGTAGGTGCTCGCTAAGAGAGGATTTTTGGATATTCCGTCGCTAAGGGGGTGAAAAGGAGGGTGAAATTTTAAAATGAGTGTGTCTATATCTCAAAACTTTAAAAGTTTACAGATGTGAAAATTGGTATTTAGAATCTTCTTTAAAAATAACGAAACACGTATTTTTTTGTTTTGAGACAATCCCAATAGGAGGGGCACAAAAGGGTGAAAAAGGGGTTGAATGCCTTTAATCGGGATACCGGTACTTATATCTCAGAAACTGAAGATATTACAGACATGAAAATTGGTACTTTTGATCTCTTTTAAAACTAAAGAAACACGTATTTTTTTGTTTGGGGGAAATCCAATTAATGGGAGGGTGAAAAGGGGGTGAATTTTTAAAATGGGTGCATCTATATCTCAAAACTCTTAAAGTTTACAGATGTAAAAATTGGTACTTAGAATCTTCATTAAAAACAAAGAAACACGTATTTTTTTGTTTTCGGAAAATCCCAATAGGAGGGGTGAAAAGGGGTGAAAACGTGGTTGAATGACTTTCATGAGGATACTTATATCTCAGAAACTGAAGATATTACAGACCTGAAAATTGGTGTTTAGGATCTCCTTTAAAAATAAAGAAATACATATTTTTTGTTTGTGGAAAATCCAATTAATGGGGGGTGTGAAAAGGGGGTGAATTTTTAAAATGAGTCTATCTATATCTCAAAACTTTTAAAGTTTAAAGATGTAAAAATTGGCATTTAGAATCTCCTTTAAAAATAAAGAAACGCGTATTTTTTGGTTTTCGGAAAATCCCAATTGGAAGGGTGGAAAAGGGTGAAAAAGCGGTTGAATGCCTTTAATGAGGCTACTTATATTTCAGAACCTGAAGATATTACAGACCTGAAAATTGGTATTTGGGATTTACTTTAAAAATAAAGAAACAGGTACTTTTTTGATTTTGGAAAATCCAAATAATGGAGGGTGAAAAGGGGGGTGAATTTTTAAAATGAGTGTGTCTACATCTTAAAACTTTAAAAGTTTACAGATGTAAAAAAATGGTATTTAGAATCTTCTTTAAAAATACAAGAACACGTATTTTTTGCTTTCTTTAAATCCCAATAGGAGGGGTGTAAATGGGTGAATAATGGGATGAATGCCTTTAATGAGGATACATATATCTCAGAAACTGAAAATATTACGGAACTGAAAATTTGTATATGGGAGCTCCTTTAAAAATAAGGAAACACGAATTTTTTTGTTTTTGGAAAATCCAATTAATGGGGGTTAAACAGGAGTGACAAACTGGGGTGAATTTTTTGAAAGACTATATCTACAGAATATCTGAGAAACGTAAAATGTTATAGACGTAAAAGGTGGGTATTTGAAATCTCCTGTAAATGTAAAGAAAGATAGGTGATTTGTTTTCAGAAACTCCACGTAAGGGGAAATAAAAAGGGGTGAAATTTTAAAAAGCGAATTTCTACAGTATATCTCAAAAACTTAACATGTTACAGAAGTGAAAAATGGTATTTTTATCTCTATTAAAAATAAAGAAACGTGTATTTTCAGCTTTCGGAAATACCACTTGGGTGGAAGGGGGGGGGGGGGGTAAAAGTGACTGAAAATGGTGTTGAATTCTTTTAATTAGGCTACTGATATCTCAAAAATGAAGATATTACAAACGTGAAATCTGCTTTGGAATCTGCTTTAAAAGTAAAGAAACACATATTCTCGGAAAATCCAATGAGGGGGGTGGGGGTGGGGGGGGTGAAAGAATTGAAAAATTAATTGAATTAATTGTATGAGAATACATACATCTAATAGAAACTAAAGTTGTTACGGACGTGAAAATTGGTATTTGAATCTCCTTAAACAAAGAAAAACGCGTTTGGGGGGCGGGAGTGAAAAGGAGTTGAATTCCTTTCATGAAGACACATAAATCAAAAACTGAAGAAGTTAGAGTCATGATAATTACTATTTAGAAGATCCTTTACTATTAAGGAAACAAGTATATTTTGCCGGAAAATTCACTTACGGGGTGGGGGGGAGGGGAGTGTGAAAGGAAGTGAAAATAAAGTGAATTATTTTTATGGGGATACTTATATCTCAAAACTGAATGTAACAGATGTGAACATTGGTGTTTGGAATATCTTTTAAACATAAAGAAACACGTCTTCTATTTTTTTTGGGGGGGGGGGGTAAATAAACTTAACGGCGGTGGGGTGTAAAAGGAGGTGAGATCAATTGATTTTACTGTTCATAATGTACTTAAGGAGCCTCCGTTGCTCAGGCGGCAGCGCGCCGGCCTCTCGCAGCTGGGTTCCGTGGTTCAAATCCCGGTCACTCCATGTGACATTTGTGCTGGACAAAACGGAGGCGGGACAGGTTTTTCTCCGGATACTTCGATTTTCTCTCTCATCATTCATTCCAGCAACACTGTCCAATATTTCATTTCATTTGTCATTCAACGATCATTGCCCCAGAGGTGTGCTTCGGCAGCCGGCACAATTCCTATTGTCGCTGCTAGATGGGGCTTAATTAATTCCATTCCTGACCCTGTCGAATGACTGGAAACAGGCTATATAGTTTCGATGTACTTATTCTGATCATAAACCGATCATTTTTAATCTTTCCTGGGCTGGTTTTCAACAGCCATCTTTTCCTTCGGAGAACGTTCTTAGATTACAGTAGATCCTCCTGGCATGTAAATAAAAATTTAAACACATTTGAAATAAACGATAGGAATGAGATGGACCGTCAAATTGTTCACCTCTATAATAAGGTCAACAATGCACGGAAGTATGTCATTGGTATCGCCAGAAATCCCGCACACTTGCCTACGCGCGACGATGGTGCTGGTCACATTGTAACAATGACACTGGCAGCAGATGTAATTTACCGCCAAGTAGCGATCTTGCAGCTTGCTGTGGGGTTCAGAACATCTTTTAATAATAATAATAATAATAAAAATAATAATAATAATAATAATAATAATAATAATAATAATAATAATAATAATAATGTTCTGGACCGTTGACAAATGTGCGGACCCCCCTGGAAAATGGTCCTGGACGGGTAATGACTAAGAATGCAGTCCGGCCGCGGGTTCAGTACCGCCAAGGCACCTAAGACGACACCACGCCGGATCTCCTGAAGGATTTGATCCATATTAAAAACGCTTATAGGAAAAGATGGCAAAGATTTAGGGACCCAACTGACGGGGTGGAATATCTGGACCTAGCCGGGAAGTACGAAATCGATTGCTGGAAAGAAAGATTGAAAAATGTGAGGAAACATACCGTAATCTATTAGAAAACGAGTCAGATCGTGAATTTTGGCGGATTCTCGCAGAAAACGAGTCAGATCGCGAATTTTGGCGGATTATATATCTAAAACAATTAGCATTCAATTATAAATTTCAGTATAATACCGTAGCGAAGCACGGGTATCTTGCTAGTTTTATATATATAGATAACTTGTCCTGACTGACTGACTGACTGACTGACTGATTCATCATCGCCGAGCCAAAACTACTGGACATAAAGAGATGAAATTTTGGGGATATATTCATATTAAGACGTAGGTGCTCGCTAAGAGAGGATTTTTGGATATTCCTTCGCTAAGGGGGTGAAAACGGGGGTGAAATTTTAAAATGAGTTGCTGTATATCTCAAAACTTTAAAAGTTTACAGATGTAAAAATTGGTATTTAGAATCTTCTTTAAAAATAAGGAAACACGTATTTTTTTGTTTTCAGAAAATCCCAATAGGAGGGGTGAAAAAGGGTGAAAATGGGGAAAAATGGGTTGAATGCCTTTAATCAGGATACCGGTACCTATATCTCAGAAACTGAAGATATTACAGACCTGAAAATTGGTACTTTTGATCTCTTTTAAAAATAAAGAAACACGTAATTTTTTGTTCTTGGAAAATCCAATTAATGGGAGGGTGAAAAGGGGGTGAATTTTTAAAATGAAGGAATCTATATCTCCAAACTTTTAAAGTTTGCAGATGTAAAAATTGGTATTTAGAACCTTCATTAAAAATAAAGGAACACGTATTTTTTTGTTTTCGGAAAATCGCAATAGGAGGAGTGAAAAGGGGCTAAAAAGTGGTTGAATGCCTTTAATGAGGCTACTTATATATCAGAAACTGAAGATATTACAGACCTGAAAATTGGGGTTTGGGATCTCCGTTAAAAATAAAGAATCACGTATTTTTTTGTTTCTGGAAAATCCAATTTAGGGGGGGTGTGAAAAGGGAGTAATATTTTAAAATGAGTGTATCTATCTCAAAATGTTTAAAGGTTATATATGTGAAAATTGGTATATAGAATCTCCTTTAAAAATAAATAAACACACGTATTTTTTCGTTTTTGGTAAATCCAAATATTGGGGGGTAAAAAGGGGGGAGGGTAAATTTTTTAAAATGAGTGTGTATACATCTTAAAACTTTAAAATTTACAGATGTAAAAATTGGTAGTTAGAATCTCCTCTAAAAATAAAGGAAAATGTATTTTTTGTTTCCTGTAAATCCCAATAGGAGGGCTGTAAAAGGGTGAAAAATGGGTTCAATGCCTTGAATAAGGATACATATATCTCAGAAACGAAAGATATTACAGAACTAAAAATTTGTATATGGGATCTCCTTTAAAAATAAAGAAACACGTATTTTTTAGTTTTGGAAAATCCAATTAATGGCGGTTAAACAGGAGTGACAAATTGGGTGAATTTTTGAAAGACTATATCTACAGAATATCTTGGAAACGTAAAATGTTACAGACGTAAAAAGTGGGTGTTTGTATTTCCTGTAAATCTAAAGAAACATAGGTGATTTGTGTTTGGAAACTCCACTTAAGGGGAACTCAAAAGGGGTGAAATTTTAAAATGAGAATTTTTACAGTTTATCTCAAAAAACTTAACATGTTACAGAAGTGAAAAATGGTATTTTTTATCTCTATTAAACATAAAGAAACGTGTATTTTTAGCTTTCGGAAATACCACTTGGGTGGAGGGGGGGGGTAAAAGTGACTGAAAATGGTGTTGAATTCTTTTAATTAGGCTACTGATATCTCAAAAATGAAGATGTTACAGACGTGAAATTTGATATTTGCAATCTGCTTTAAAAATAAAGAAACACGTATTCTCGGAAAATCCAATGGGGGGGGGGGGGTGAAAGAATTGAAAAATTAATTAAATTAATTGAATGAGAATACATACATCTAATAAAAACTAAAGTTGTTACAGACGTGAAAATTCGTATTTGGATCTCCTTTAAAAACAAAGAAAAACGCGTTTTGGGGGGAAACCATCTTGGAGGGCGGGAGTGTAAAGGAGTTGAATTCCTTTCATGAGGACACATAAATCAAAAACTGAAGAAGTTAGAGTCGTGATAGTTGGTATTTAGAAGATCCTTTACTATTAAAGAAACAAGTATTTTTGCGGGAAAATTCACTTAGGGGGGAGGGGAGTAGTGTGAAATGAAGTGAAAAAAGTAAATTATTTTTATGGGGATACTTATATCTCAAAACTGAAGGTAATAGACGTGAACATTGGTGTTTGAAATCTTCTTTAAACATAAGAAACAAGCCTTCTTTTAATTTTTTTTTGGGGGGGGGGGTGCCGGTAAATAAACTTAACGGCGGTGGGGTGTAGAAGGAGGTGAGACCAATTGATTTTACTGTTCTTAATGTACTTATAAGGATCCTCGGCAGCGCGCCGGCCTCTCACAGCTGGGTTCCGTGGTTCAAATCCCGTTCACTCCATGTGACATTCGTGCTGGACAAAACGGAGGCGGGACAGGTTTTTCTCCGGATACTCCGGTTTTCCTGTCATCATCCATTCCAGCAACACATAATAATAATAATAATAATAATAATAATAATAATAATAATAATAATAATAATAATAATAATAATAATAACAATAATAATAATAATGATGTTCCGGACCGTCGTCAAATGTGCGGACCGCGCTGGAAACGGCTCCTGGACGGGTAATGACTAAGAATTCAGTCCGGCCGCGGGTTCAGTGCCTTCTAGGCACCCAATATGACACCACGCCGGATCTCCTGAAGGATTTTATCCATATTAAAAATGATTATAGGAAAAGATGGCAAAGATTTACGGACCCAACTGACCGGGAGGAATACCTGAGCCTAGCCCGGGAAGAACGAAATCGATTGCTGGAAAAGAAGATTGAAAAATGGGAGGAAACATGCCGTAATCTAATAGAAAACGAGTCAGATCGGGAATTTTGGTGGGTTCTCGCAGAAAACGAGTCAGACCGCGAATTTCGGCGGATTATATATCTAAAACAATAAGCATTCAATTATAAATTTCAGTATAATACCGTAGCGAAGCACGGGTATCTTGCTAGTATATATATAAAATAACTTGTCCTGACTGACTGACTGATTCATCATCGCAGAGCCAAAACTACTGGACGAAACGAAATGAAATTTTGGGGATATATTCATATTAAGATGTAGGTGCTCGCTAAGAGAGGATTTTTGGATATTCCTTCGCTAAGGGGGTGAAAAGATTGGTGAAATTTTAAAATGAGTGTGTCTATATCTCGAAAGTTTAAAAGTTTACAGATGTAAAAATTGGTATTTAGAATCTTCTTTAAAAATAAGGAAACACGTATTTTTTTGTTTTTGGAAAATCCAATTAATGGGAGGGTGAAAAGGGGGTGAATTTTTAAAATGAGTGAATCTATATCTCCAAACTTTTAAAGTTTGCAGATGTATAAATTGGTATTTAGAATCTTCATTAAACAGAAAGAAACACGTATTTTTTTGTTTTCGGAAAATCGCAATAGGAGGGGTGAAAAGGGGTGAAAAAGGGGTTGAATGCCTTTGATGAGGCTACATATATTTCAGAAACTGAAGATATTACAGACCTGAAAATTGGTGTTTGGGTTCTCCTTTAAAAATAAACACGTTTTTTGTTTTTGTTTTTGGAAAATCCAATTAATGGGGGGTGAAAAGGGGGTGATTTTTTAAAATGAGTGTATCTTTATCTCAAAACTGTTACAGTTTATAGATGTAAAAATTGGGAATTTAGAATCTCCTTTAAAAATAAAGAAACACGTATTCTTTTGTTTTCGGATAATCCCAATAGGAAGGGTGTAAAAGGGTGAATAATGGGTTGAATGCCTTTAAAGAGGCTACTTATATTTCAGAACCTGAAGATATTACAGACCTGAAAATTGGTATTTGGGACCTACTTTAAATGTAAAGAAACACGTATTTTTTCGTTTTTGGAAAATCCAAATATTGAGGGGTGAAAAGGGGGGTGATTTTTTAAAAATGAATGTGTCTACATCTTAAAACTTTAAAATTTACAGACGTAAAAATTGGTAGTTAGAATCTCCTCTAAAAATAAAGGAACACGTATTTTTTTGTTTCCTGTAAATCCCAATAGGAGGGGAGTAAAAGGGTAAAAAATGGGTTGAATGCCTTTAATGAGGATACATATATCTCAGAAACGGAAGATATTACAGAACTGAAAATTTGTATATGGGATCTCCTTTAAAAATAAAGAAACACGTATTTTTTTAGTTTCTGGAAAATCCTATTCATGGCGGTTAAACAAAAGTGACAAATTGGGGTGAATTTTTTGAAAGATTATCTTGGAAACGTAAAATGTTACAGACGTAAAAAGTGGGTGTTTGGAATTTCCTGTAAATGTAAAGAAACATAGGTGATTTGTTTTTGGAAACTCCATTTAAGGGGAACCCAAAAGGGGTGAAATTTTAAAATGAGAATTTTTACAGTATATCTAAAAAAACTTATCATGTTACAGAAGTGAAAAATGGCATTTTTATCTCTACTAAACATAAAGAAACGTGTATTTTTATTTTTCGGAAATACCACTTGGGTGGAGGGGGGGTGAAAGTGACTGAAATGGTGTTGAATTCTTTTAATTAGGCTACTGATATCTTAAAAATGAAGATGTTACAGACGTGAAATTTGATATTTGCAATTTGCTTTAAAAGTAAAGAAACACGTATTCTCGTAAAATCAAATGAAGCGGGGGGAGGGGTGTGAAAGAATTGAAAAATTAATTGACTTTAATTGTATGAGAATATATACATCTAATAAAAACTAAAGTTGTTACAGACGTGAAAATTCGTATTTGGATCTCCTTTAAAAACAAAGAAAAACGCGTTTTGGGGGTTGAAAAATCTTGGGGGGGGGGAGGGGCGGGAGTGTAAAGGAGTTGAATTCCTTTCATGAGGACACATAAATCTAAAAGTGAAGAAGTTAGAGTCGTGATAATTGGTATTTAGAAGATCCTTCACTATTAAAGAAACAAGTATTTTTTGCGGGAAAATTCACTTAGGGGGGGGGGGAGTAGTTTGAAATGAAGTGACAAAAGTAAATTATATTTATGGGGATACTTATATCTCAAAACTGAAGGTAATAGACGTGAACATTGGTGTTTGGAATCTCCATTAAACATAAAGAAACACGCGTTCTTTTAATGGGGGGGGGGGCGGGGGGTTGGCAGTAAAAACTAACGGCGGTGGGGTGTAAAAGGAGGTGAGACCAATTGATTTTACTGTTCTTAATGTACTTATAAGGATCCTCCGTTGCTCAGGCGGCAGCGCGCCGGCCTCTCACAGCTGGGTTCCGTGGTTCAAATCCCGGTCACTCCATGTGACATTCGTGCTGGACAAAACGGAGGCGGGACAGGTTTTTCTCCGGATACTCCGGTTTTCCCTGTCATCATTCATCCCAGCAACACATAATAGTAATAATAATAATAATAAGAATAAGAATAACATTAATAATAATAATAATAATAATAATAATAATAATAATAATAATAATAATAATAATAATAATAATAATAATGTTCCGGACCGTCGTCAAATATGCGGACCGCGCTGGAAACGGCTCCTGGACGGGTAATGACTAAGAATGCAGTCCGGCCGCGGGTTCAGTGCCGCCAAGGCACCCAATATGACACCACGCCGGATCTCCTGAAGGATTTTATCCAGATTAAAAATGATTATAGGAAAATACGGTATGGCAAAGATTTACGGACCCAACTGACCGGGAAGAATACCTGAGCCTAGCCCGGGAAGTACGAAATCGATTGTAGGAAAGGAAGATTGAAAAATGGGAGGAAACGTGCCGTAATCTAATAGAAAACGAGTCAGATCGGGAATTTTGGTGGATTCTCGCTGAAAACGTGTCAGATCGCGAATTTCGGCGGATTATATATCTAAAACAATAAGCATTCAATTATAAATTTCAGTATAATACCGTAGCGAAGCACGGGTACCTTGCTAGTCTATATATATAAAATAACTTGTCCTGACTGACTGACTGACTGACTGACTGATTCATCATCGCCGAGCCAAAACTACCGGACATAAAGGAATGAAATTTTGTGGATATATTCATATTAAGATGTAGGTGCTCGCTAAGAGAGGATTTTTGGATATTCCGTCGTTAAGGGGGTGAAAAGGGGGGTGAAATTTTGAAATGAGTGTACCTATATCTCAAAACTTTAAAAGTGTACAGATGTAAAAATTGGCATTTAGAATCTTCTTTAAAAACAAGGAAACACGTATTTTTTTGCTTTCAGAAAATCCCAACAGGAGGGGTGAAAAAGGGTGAAAATGGGGAAAAATGGGTTGAATGCCTTTAATCAGGATACCGGTACTTATATCTCAGAAACTGAAGATATTACAGACCTGAAAATTGGTACATTTGATCTCTTTAAAAAATAAAGAAACACGCATATTTTTGTTTTTGGAAAATCCAATTAATCGGAGGGTGAAAAGGGGGTGAATTTTTTAAATGAGTGAATCTATATCTCCAAACTTTTAAAGTGTGCAGATGTAAGAATTGATATTTAGAATCTTCATTAAAAATAAAGAAATACGTATTTTTTTGTTTTCGGAAAATCGCAATAGGGGGAGTGAAAAGGGGTGAAAAAGGGGTTGAATGCCTTTCATGCGTCTACTTATATTTCAGAACCTGAACGATATTACAGATCTGAAAATTGCTGTTTGGGATCTCCTTTAAAAATAAAGAAACGCGTATTTTTTGTTTTTGGAAAATCCCATTAATGGGGAGTGAAAAGGGGTGATTTTTTAAAATGAGTGTATCTATATCTCAAAACTTTTAAAGTTTATAGATGTAAAAATTGGTATTTAGAATCTCCTTTAAAAATAAAGGAACACGTATTATTTTGTTTTCGGAAAATCCCAAGAGGAAGGGTGTAAAAGGGTGAATAATGGGTTGAATGCCTTTAATGAGGCTACTTATATTTCAGAACCTGAAGATATTACAGACCTGAAAATTGGTATTTGGGATCTACTTTAAAAGTAAAGAAACACGTATTTTTTCGTTTTTGGAAAATCCAAATATTGGGGGGTGAAAAGGGGGGTGAAATTTTTAAAATGAGTGTGTCTACATCTTAAAACTTTAAAATTTACAGATGTAAAAATTGGTAGTTAGAATCTCCTCTAAAAATAAAGGAACACGTATTTAATGTTTCCTGTAAATCCCAATAGGAGGGGTAAATGGTGAAAATGGGTTGAATGCCTTTAATGAGGATACATATATCTCAGAAACGAAAGATATTACAGAACTGAAAATTTGTATATGGATTCACCTTTAAAAATAAAGAAACACGTATTTTTTAGTTTTTGGAAAATCCAACTAATGGCGGTTAAACAGCAGTGACAAATCGGGGTGAATTTTTTGAAAGACTATATCTACAGAATATCTTGGAAACGTAAAATGTTACAGACGTAAAAAGTGGGTGTTTGGAATCTCCTGTAAATGTAAAGAAACATAGGTGATTTGTTTCTGGAAACTCCACATAAGGGGAACTCAAAAGGGGTGAAATTTTAAAATGAGAATTTTTACAGTATATCTAAAATAACTTAACATGTTACAGAAGTGAAAAATGGTATTTTTTATCTCTATTAAACATAAAGAAACGTGTATTTTTAGTTTTCGGAAATACCACTTGGGTGGAGGGGGGGGGTAAAAGTGACTGAAAATGGTGTTGAATTATTTTAATAAGGCTACTGATATCTCAAAAATGAAGATGTTACAGACGTGAAATTTGATATTAGCAATCTGCTTTAAAAGTAAAGAAACGTATTCACGGAAAATGCAATGAAGTGGGGGGGGGGGGGTAAAAGAATTGAAAAATTAATTGACTTAATTGTATGAGAATACATACATCTAATAAAAACTAAAGTTGTTACAGACGTGAAAATTCGTATTTGGATCTCCTTTAAAAACAAAAAATCGCGTTTTGGGGGGGAAACCATCTTGGAGGGCGGGAGTGTAAAGAGTTGACTTCCTTTCATGAGGACACATAAATCAAAAACTGAAGAAGTTAGAGTCGTGATAATTGGTATTTAGAGGATCCTGTACTATTAAAGAAACAAGTATTTTTTGCGGGAAAATTCACTTAGGGGGGGGGGGTAGTAGTGTGAAATGAAGTGAAAAAAGTAAATTATTTTTATGGGGATACTTATATCTCAAAACTGAAGGTAATAGACGTGAACATTGGTGTTTGGAATCTCCCTTAAACATAAAGAAACAACCCTTCTTCTAATTTTTTTTGGGGGGGGGGTTGGCGGTAAATAAACTTAACGGCGGTGGGGTGTAGAAGGAGGTGAGACCAATTGATTTTACTGTTATCAATGTACTTATAAGGATCCTCCGTTGCTCAGACGGCAGCACGCCGGCCTCACACAGCTGGGGGTTCCGTGGTTCAAATCCTGGTCACTCCATGTGACATTCGTGCTGGACAAAACGGAGGCGGGACAGGTTTTTCTCCGGATACTCCGGTTTTCCCTGTCATCAGCCATTCCAGCAACACATAATAATAATAATAATAATAATAATAATAATAATAATAATAATAATAATAATAATAATGTTCCGGACCGTCGTCAGATGTGCGGACCGCGCTGGAAACGGCTCCTGGACGGGTAATGACTAAGAATGCAGTCCGGCCGCGGGTTCAGTGCCTTCTAGGCACCCAATATGGCACCACGCCGGATCTCCTGAAGGATTTTATCCATATTAAAAATGATTATAGGAAAAGATGGCAAAGATTTAAGGACCCAACTGACCGGGAGGAATAACTGAGCCTAGCCCGGGAAGTACGAAATCGATTGCTGGAAAGGAAGATTGAAAAATGGGAGGAAACGTGCCGTAAAATAATAGAAAACGAGTCAGATCGCGAATTTCGGCGGATTATATATCTAAAACAATAAGCATTCAATTATAAATTTCAGTATAATACCGTAGCGAAGCACGGGTATCTTGCTAGTTGTGTAATATGCAAGGAAGGCAACAACTGACTAACGTTTGGCGTGCGCACGGACGAATTTCATTGGTTGATACAAGCAAAGAGCAGCATGTAAAATACTGATATTTCCATTTTTGAACTGATATTGAAACTTAAATTACGTCTAGCTAAACACCGGCTGAACAATGTTTGTGCAATAGAACATCGCGCGTTGTTTAGCTCGACATCGTTTCTGTAGACGGCCCACTAAACTTACAGCACGCGATGAGTTCCAATTTCTTCACAAAATAACGGATGTGTAAGCCGTTCACTATAGCTTCACCTGAAGTTAAAACGTATTTAGATAGACACCATGAAGTTCCTCTTTTCATATTATTTATTATCATTTCCATAGCCATTTTATACAAATCCCATGGCCCTACAACTCTGAAGGACTTTGGCTTAATAAGCGACCGCTGCTCAGCCCGAAGGCATGCAGATTACGAGGTGACGTGTGGTCAGTGCGATGAATCATCTGGACTGTTATTCTTGGCTTGGCGAAGTATCTCGCCATCAAATAGTTCCTCAATTGTAATCACGCAGGCTGAGTGGACCTCGAAACAAGGCTCAAGTCCAGGTACAAATCCCTCAGCTGGTCGGGAATCGAATCTGGGGCCTCCAGATGACAGGCAAGTGCGCTACCCCCAGGGCGCAGGACCAGCAGCTATTTTATAGTCTTGAACATATACAAGGACTCCAAATTTCTTATGAAAAGGCAAAGTATATGGACGGAACTAAGTCAGGTTTCAGCAGTCAACTGTTAATCACCAAATATGGAAATATTGCTCAAGTAGAGGCATTTAAGTATCTAGGTGAAATTATTGAACCAGCAGGATTAAATAAGCAAGCTAAGAAAGATCGAATTGCAAAACTTTTAAAGAGCATACAACGGAACTGTATCAAGAAGGCAAAATTATGCCATTGTAATATAATAGTTAAACCAGAAGCAGATCTCGAATAAAGATGATCTTAAAACAAGAAAGAAGAAACCCCAGAAAATCTTAGGACCAAAATGTGAAAATGGAATTCGGATGAAAAAGAAACTCACATGAAATCTATCAAGTTACAGAAAAAAAATCACGGATACAATCAACAAACGGCAATTACAATTTTATGGTCACTGATATAGAGTGGGCTCACAAAAAATTGAAGCTTAGGACAATAATGACAATAATTGGCTAAAAGAAATACAGGCGAGGATGAGGAGATGTTGTGAAGTGAAGAAGAAAAACAAGAATGTTGCCAGTAAGTCTCCTTAGTTGAGGCATAACGAACAAAACAAAAGAAGGACTTCTGTTACATACATTTCTGGAAACAGAGAAAATTTCGCTGAGAGATACAAACAGACGTATTCTGCGACATGATGAGTCCCGCTCACCACTGGCTTGTAGAACCATTAACAAGTCTAATTCGATTATGCCTGTTCCGTGTTGGCTCCCTCAAAATAAGCTGTCTCTTCCCAAATTGGCGGTTACGAGAGAATTGCAGAGGAGGTGCAGCGTTAAGCTACTGCGTGTCATCACCTCGCGAGCTTCGTTTTTGCAGGGTGCACATTTCACATGATGAGGAAGCTCTCTTTCTGCGGGCTAACTTCCACCACACGTTCTGCCTTTCAATTTGCAGTAGTTAGGTGTGATTTGAACAGCAGCTTGACCACACCACCGCTGTCACTCTGTGCCGCTACACACAGCATACGTTTTAACCTCCGAATTACCATTAGTTAAGTCCTGACATCCACTAAACGACAAACGAGATTGTAAATGTTCAAAGATCCTTATCTTCTGGGGATCACAAAATATTAATCTGTAGATCATTAGTCTCACGTATGGTTTCAATGCGATTATTTTTTCAGCTGGAATAGTTAATTTTGAAACCCCTGCAGGTGTGGGTGTAGAACACATTCACAGAGACCAAGTGTGTAGGGAGTATAAGCGTCCACGGCATCCGAAGCTGGGTTCGGCATTGCTTCCACATTTCCGTAATATTACATCCCTTCTATCCGACCTCACATGGTTAACTCTTGTTCTCCTCCGTACTCGATGGTTTTTAGGTCAGCTAGAATTAAGGAGTGTTCATTTTCACGCCCTTCGTTCCCGACACCTTCATTTTTGAAGTACCGCACTCCTGATAACAGAGGATGCTTGCCCAGTTGTACTTCCTCACATAACAATCATCATTACCACCACCACCACCACCACCACCACCACCACCACCACCACCACCACCACCACTCTCATTATAAGAACGGGTTCTACTAATAAATGCTACAGAAAAGAACTTGTACAAAATTACGTTTCTCACCATATATGTTGCATACAATTTGACATGAACATGTCTTTTAGCGGGGAGCATCCCAACATTTGTACAACGAAATAGTGTCATGTAACAAAATGCATGACGGGATGGTATCTAGCAACCGTGCCGGCTGTGATGTGAGCTATGGACTGATGGTCAGACAATGTTACCTAACAACCGTGCAGGCTGTGATGTGAGCTATGGACTGATGGTCAGACAATGTTACCCTAACAACCGTGCAGGCTGTGATGTGAGCTATGGACTGATGGTCAGACAATGCTTACCCTAACAACCGTGCAGGCTGTGATGTGAGCTATGGACTGATGGTCAGACAATGTTACCTAACAACCGTGCAGGCTGTGATGTGAGCTATGGACTGATGGTTAGACAATGTTACCTAACAACCGTGCAGGCTGTGATGTGAGCTATGGACTGATGGTCAGACAATGTTACCTAACAACCGTGCAGGCTGTGATGTGAGCTATGGACTGATGGTCAGACAATGTTACCTAACAACCGTGCAGGCTATGATGTGAGCTATAGACTGATGGTCAGACACTGTTACCTAACAACCGTGCAGGCTGTGATGTCAGCTATGGACTGATGGTCAGACAATGTTACCTAACAACCGTGCAGGCTGTGATGTGAGCTATGGACTGATGGTCAGACAATGTTACCTAACAACCGTGCAGGCTATGATGTGAGCTATGGACTGATGGTCAGACAATGTTACCTAACAACCGTGCAGGCTGTGATGTGAGCTATGGACTGATGGTCAGACAATGTTACCTAACAACCGTGCAGGCTGTGATGTGAGCTATGGACTGATGGTCAGACAATGTTACCTAACAACCGTGCAGGCTGTGATGTGAGCTATGGACTGATGGTCAGACAATGTTACCTAACAACCGTGCAGGCTGTGATGTGAGCTATGGACTGATGGTCAGACAATGTTACGTAACAACCGTGCAGGCTATGATGTGAGCTATGGACTGATGGTCAGACAATGTTACCTAACAACCGTGCAGGCTGTGATGTGAGCTATGGACTGATGGTCAGACAATGTTACCTAACAACCGTGCAGGCTGTGATGTGAGCTATGGACTGATGGTCAGACAATGTTACCTAACAACCGTGCAGGCTGTGATGTGAGCTATGGACTGATGGTCAGACAATGTTACCTAACAACCGTACAGGCTGCTGAATTGCAGGCTGTGATGTAAAGTTTGGATGGATGGTCAGACGATGTTACCCAGCACCAGTGAAGCTTGTGGCCATCTGGAATTAGCACGCGGTGAGAGAAGGCCATGACCGAGAGACATAAGACATATTTATGATGTATTCGCGATGATTACATTTTCCACAAACTTATAAATATCTCTGGAAATATTAGTTTTAGAAAACTTCTCTTTTTACTATTTACTCCACGTTGCACTGACACAGATAGGTCTTATGGCGACGATTGGGCAGTAAACAGCTAGGAGTGGGAAGGGAGAGGCCGAGGTCTTAATTAAGGTACAGCCCCAGTGTTTCCGTGGTGTAAAAATGGGAAACCACGGAAATTCATGTTCAGGGCTGCGGACAGTGGGCTCGAACGCACTATCTTTCGGATGCCACGGTCGCTTCCATCCCCCTCCTAACCCTTTCCTGTCCCTTCGTCGCCATACGACGTATCTGTGTCGGCGCCACGTAAAGCAGATAGAAGAAAACGTCTAAGCGTAAAGAATTTCTGTAGCTACCTGTACTGTAATTTCGTTGCTGATAATATTATTTAAATACCTCATTCTTATTCTACCGTTTTTCCCACACCTGTGGGGTCGATGGTGCGAACTGTGTAGCACATGTGGATTTGGCCCTGTTTTTCAACTTGATGCACTTGCTGACGCCAACCCCATGCGGAAGGACTTATTCATTTTGTGTGTTGTCTGAATATGAATAGGAGAGTGTTGAGACAAACACGAATGTCCACTCACCGAGCCAGAAGATTCAATCTGACGAGATTCGGCCGGGAATGGGAGCCTCTACGCTCACCATTCAGACAAGGAGTTAGACACTGTTATTTAAATGCAATAATTAGAATTTGAAAGCTGATACTGTTTAAACTTGGAGATGTTCCGTTTGTCTACGAAACAGAGAGTCATTTCCTTTGTTCTTTCCCGTTTCTGGTGGCTATCATCGTTAAGGCGTCAACTTTTTATGACCCCCTCCCCACACCGCCCCACCCTCCTAAATACCCGGTTGGATAATAAATACATCACCAAACGATAGAACATCGGTGCTTTCCTTCAGATGCAAGAATAGGGGATACTCAATGATTAACTTCCACGCTCCTACCAATGACTCGAACAGGAAAAACCCAGAAATGACAAACCAGTACTGGGATGCCCTTGAAGAAACCCTTGATAAAGTACCAAATCATCATACGACTATATTGTTAGGAGATTTCAATGCCCAGATCGGTAGAGAACAGAAATACCGGAAGATTGTCGGAAGATATCCTGCCCATAAGAGAACCAACAAAAATGGGGAACGCTTAATCAGTGTCTGCACCAAGTATGGATTACTTTTGATGTCTACAGCTTTCAAACACCTTCCCAGAAAGGCAATGACATGGCGATGCCCAAATAGCATGATGGGTGAATTCCAAATTGACCACGTAGCAATAGACAAGCTGCACCACAGGGATATTATGAATGTCAAAGTGATACGAGGAGCCAACATTGACTCTGATCACTACCTGTCTCTGGTTAAAACGAACCTGAAACCACTAATAAAGACCACGGGTATGTTAGCAAAAAACACGAAGATCCCTAGGTTTGATATCACCAAACTCAAAGAAGACAGCACTAGTTACCAAGAGAGGCTGATTCATAATACCAACAGGATTAACACATCTACAAAATGGGATCAACTTAGGGATGCCATAACAGTAGCGGCTCAGGAAACAATCCCCAATAGACCTAAAGGGAACAAGCATCCGTGGTGGTCCAGCGAATGTGATAAAGCTATAGAAGCTAGGCGGCTAGCGTGGATCAAATGGAATGTACATAAGAACGAAGCTAATTTACAAGCCTTCATTGCACAGAGGAAAACTACGTCGAGCATCATAAGAGGGGCCAAGAGGAAGCACAACCAGGAACTGATTAAGCAAGCAGAGGAGGATTTTGTAAGGAACAACTCTAGAGATCTATACAAGGGCCTCAAGCAACAAACAACCCAATTCGCTTCCCCTGCTTTACATCTCCAGAGACCAGATGGATCGCTGTGTCTTAATGACAGCGATTGTACCAAGACCCTAGCTAACTACTTCAAAGGACTCTTAAATGCAGAAGAACCTATTGAACGTCTCCAAGTTACAGAACCAACTAACCCCAATACTGAGTTTATCCCTCCTCCAACGTATGAAGAAGTCAGAGATGTAATTAAATTACTCAAGAACAATAAAGCTTCTGGAGAAGACGGGATAGTAGCAGAAATGCTAAAACATGCCGGAGAACACACCTTCAGGAGCATACATAAAGTAATTCTGGACATATGGACTAGTGAGAGGCTCCCAGATGATTGGACGTCAGCCATTATCCATCCAATCCACAAGAAGGGAAGCAAAACAGATCCCAGTAACTACAGAGGAATATCACTCCTTGCTGTTACCTATAAGATATTTTCCAAGATTCTGGAACGCCATGTCACAAGACAGTTGGATAAAGAGTTAGGAGAATATCAAGCAGGGTTCAGAGCATCGAGGTCCTGTACCGAGCAGATACAAAATCTGAAGACCATCCTTCAATACAGCAAATCAAGAGCTCGACAATGGGTAGCTATATTTGTCGACTTCCAGAAAGCATACGACTCAGTAGATAGAATTACTCTTTACAATACATTAAGAGAACTAGGACTTAACGACAAGATCAACAGGCTGGTGCAAGCAACCTTGCACAATACCACAGCCAGAGTAAAGTTTAGAGGACAACTCTCGGAGAGTTTCGCCATTAAAACAGGGGTGAGACAAGGAGATGGCATCTCATGTATATTATTTAACTGCGTTCTGGAAAAGATAATTAGAGAGTGGATGAGATTCCTTCCAGAGAACACTGGATTACGGATGGGGATTAAAGCAGACAACCTGAGGATACCATGCCTAGCCTTTGCAGACGATCTGACTTTATTGGCAAATGACATACAGGAGGCTACTACTCAGCTCCAAACACTGCACTCAATAGCGGCTAAAACGGGTCTTTTGATCAACATAGGAAAGACCGAGTTTGTTACTAACATCAAAGATGCCCCTGGAAAGATGAGAGTCAGTGATAATATCTACATCAAGAGAGTCAAAAGTGTAAAGTACCTTGGGGAATGGTTCTCAGAGGACCTCAGCGAAACAATGGCTCTTGAACACAGGAGACTCAAACTAGATAAGGCTTACCATGCCTGTAGAAAGCTGTATGCTTCAAAAAATCTGTCGATGAATGTCAAACTAAGACACTACAATGCAGTAATCAGACCGTCAGTCCTCTATGCAGCAGAGTGTCTATATTTAACTAAGAAGACCCCACTAAGAGCCCTCGAGGTACAAGAAAGAAAGTTCCTGAGACGGATAGTGGGACCAAGAATTTTACCAGATGGAAGCCGATGGTATCAACCAAATCGTGAGCTATATAAACACCAAGAAAATCTCATAGATGCCATCAGAAGAAGGCGACTGGCTTTTTACGGACACCTATCCAGAATGGACTCAAATAGATTATCTCATAGGATCTTCAAGGCTGCTAACAAGGGCAAAGCTACTGGGTTCGTGTGGATGAAGCAAGTGGAGAAGGACCTTTCGGAACTCCACATAAATCAAAACGACATAGCTGATCGGAGTAACTATCATTCAACTCTTAAAACTAAATCCTTTGTAACATCCCTCACAGAAGTTACCCACAGACCAAAAGACGAGACCAGGAAATGGTCTGAGGAACGTAAGATTGAATTTAGCCGGAAAATGAAGGACTACTGGGCCATCAGGAAAGCTCGAGGTACCAACAAGAAAACAGCTGCCAAACCAGCCGCTAAGAACACCAATTGTGGCAAACAACGACGATGACTTCAAGAAACAGCTAAAACACAAGCACCGTGGTCCATAGATGGCCCTAACGAATTAAAAAAAAATAAATAAATAAATAAATATGTTATTTTCTGCTTCACTCATTGTTTGCTTTGTTAATATTCTGTTACGTTAGCCACGTTTAACGAGCAATCCGAATCACCGACAAGTGAGTTTTATTTTAAAATTCTACTTTGCATAGCACGGGATTCGAAGCGTACGCGCCTTAGTGAGGAACCACCCTTCCCTATGATTTATGTAGATAAGAGTCCTAATGTATTTAGACACGATACGTTGGCCCGAAGATAGGGCGTGCTTGTTCAAGTATTGTCTGATTGATTGAGACAGATAAGGTTTTCGTACGCCTTATCACGAGCTGCATTGAATCGATGTACATGCCCACTGTGACCTGTGAACTCATTTCCTTCTCGAAGAAATATACAATTATTTATGTGTTTCAGAATTAATACTGGCATCAGGTAACACTCGCCTTGGGAGTTGATCCTTGACTTCGTTCAGCTTCCCATTCCACTGATTGCAACTTGTGCAATCTGCGAGTCTCTCCTGCCAATTGGCATTTATATGTTTGTGTACGTCGCAGTAGACAGCAGAGATTTCAAGGAATATTTGCATAGCTTGGAAACAGTTGGTGTGTCCAGAATACCAATAAACTTCTCTCATGTGAGCTGACCATCGAACTAACTCGCCCTAGTCCAAACGTTTCGTTTGGTGCCCGAGTATCATCATGTTATGCATGCCTTAGACAGTCGAAGTTACTATCAATAAAGTAATTGGAACTTCTAAATTGACCATTAATATATCTTGTACTTCTTCTTAATCTGTTTGCCCTCCAGCGTTGGTTTTTCCCTCGGACTCAGCGAGGGATCCCACCTTTACCGCCTCAAGGGCAGTGTCCTGGAGGGTGGGACATTAGGTCTGGGATACAACTGGGGAGAATGACCAGTACCTCGCACAGGCGGTCTCACCTGCTATGCTGGACCAGGGCCTTGTGGGGGAATGGAAAGATTGGATGGGATAGACAAGGAAGGGGGAAGGAGGTGGCCGTGGCCTTAAGTCAGGTACCATCCCGGCATTTACCTGGAGGAGAAGTGGGAAACCACGCAAATCCACTTCCCGGATGGTTGAGGTGAGAATCGAACCCACCTCAACTCATTTAACCTCCCGAGGTTGAGTGGACCTCGTTTCTGTCCTCGTACCACTTTTCAAATTTTGTGGCACAGCCGGAAATTGAACCCGGGCCTCCAGGGGTGGCAGCTAATCACTACACCACAGAGGCGGTACCTAAAATTCGTAGTCATATGCCTGGGATGTTGTAGGACATACGGAGTGGGGCGTCAGAATGCGTTAGGGCCCCATCCTCACAAACGCTCAGATCACGGCGTTCACACGCCATTGTCACAGGAGGAAAGCGCACAGTGAGGGGATGACGAACACTGTCGGAAAACTGACCACGCTAATTCCAGACAAACCAAAAGCATATCCATGATAAAATGTAACACCCTGTGTTCTGAAATGTGGAGTGTCTTGTACTACAACCACGGAATTGTCATTCTTGATTTTCTGGACATGTTAATTTCAAAATCCCAGTATGGTCAGCCCGTGATTACTATTGTTAGAAAGGTTAACAATGAGGACCATCGGGATGAAATAACAAAACCTTAAATACTCCGGGAAGTGCACAAGACAAAGGAATAATATACCGAGTGAGTTGGCCGTGCGGCTAGGGTCGTACAGCTGTGAGCTTGCATACGGAAGATAGTGGGTTCGAACCCCACTGTTGGCAGCCCTGAAGATGATTATTCCTGGTTTTCCATTTTCACACCAGACAAATGCTGGTGCTGTGTTTTAATTAAGCCACTGCCGCTTCCTTTCCACTCCTAGGCCTTTCCTATCCAATCGTCGCCATAAGGCCTATCAGTGTCGGTGAGACGAGTACAAAATGAGAGCATTTCAGCATCGACCAGAAAATTCTGTAAATTCCAGTGTATTATCATTGTGATACCAGTAGCAGAGCATGAAATACACGGTTGCTCGTCGAGCATTACCCAGGTATCCGCTCACTCAAAAACTGTTTTTCATGTTACACCAGCATCTGTTCTTAACAATTTTCCAGTCGTAAGATAAGTTAATATTCTAAAATTAATTACATCCTACATCTGAAAAGAGTTTGCTTTCATCCCCATTCATCTCGTACAGTATATCCACTAATTTGGAAGAGATGGCTTTTGTTATGCCGAATAGGTATGTGCCAAGTTTCCCTCCCCCTGCTTCTGAATGACTTGCAATAATTGTATGCCCATTTTAGTCAGCGACTGTTATTTAGTATTCAGGATGATTTGTTTCTGTTGTATGTCCGGCGCTCCCTTCTCGCTCCGCCAGCCAGCTGTACGCGCGCCTGTGTATCATTCTGCTAGCTTCGACGCGCAGCCCTCAGTGCGCGTGCCTGACCATCGAGTGTACTATAAATAGGAGCTCCCGGCCTGCTCACTTGCCCACTTGCCCCGGTGTCCAGCTCCAGAATACACCTTACGTCGAGCACGGAGGCTACTCCTCTTGAAAATGTGCTTCGACCAGGTGGACTGAATTTCTGGCAGTACGAGGTTTCACCTCTGGTCACCGCTCCCTTACCTGTTTCCGCTGCCTATGTCCCGTAATTCTTTTACAAGCCATTTTCATTCACTAATTTATGCAAGCTCCCTTAGTTTCGCTAGGTGGAATTTCTTCAATCAATTGAACTTGCTTTTTAGGAATTCAGGCACTTCAACAAACAAGGACTCTCATAAACATTTATGTTAGTGTGCCAGATAGTTCTCGACTATCAACGTGTCAATTCACAAAGACTATCTTTTCAAGATAGAAGTGTATATAAAAACTGCAAACCTGTACATATTGTATAAAGACAGACTTTTCTCAAGATTCAATATTCCTTTTTGCTTCAAAATAAATTTCAGTTATTTGTGTAAATATCATAAAGTGAAGCAAATAAAAGTTGTGTTCTGTAAACTTCAACCTTGGTTACAACAGTTTCTCCGGCCTCTCGGTGCAGGGGCAACCTTCGTGCATCTGACTCCGAGACCCGGGTTCGAGTTCCGGCTAGGTCGGGATTTTTACCTGCATCTATCTGAGTGCTGGTTTGAGGTCCACTCAGCCTACGTGACTACAGCTGAGGAACTAACTGAAGGTGAGATAGCGGCCCCGGTCCAGAAAGCTGAGAATAGCGGCCGATAGGATTTGTCGTGCTGACCACACGTCACGCCGTAATCTTCAGCCCTTCGGGCTGATGCGCCATGGGGTTCGTTTTAGTTCAGGTAAGTTGTTTCATTCAACAAAATATGATTTTTCCCTACCATACACTTAAACCTGATGGTCAGATATTAAATGTTTTTACTAACAAAAATGAGGCATAATTGGGCTAAACTTATGTCTGTCTGTTAGGTCATCAGCCCAGAGGCTGCTTGGATCCTCAAATAGCATCACCAAAGGTTATGCGGTTATAAGGAAACCCCAAAACCAATGGCAGCACCAAAATGAGGCGTACTACGCAAGATGAGGAGTGAGGTAGTTTGCCATTGCTTTCCTCACTGGGTCAGAAAGTACTATTGCAGCACGACTGACCCTATGAGCAGCACCTTTCATAACACTCAGATGCTCTAGTCACGCTCTGAATGTCATTACTCAGCACTACCCATACCCCAGCAACTTCCATATTGTCACAGCCATGGATGTTGACTGGGACTTCGGTGGAAGCTACGCTTTACTCTGGCCTGTTAAGTTTAATTACTGGATGAATCCGTTCAAAACATGGGTTGACCGCTTCCAAATTCTTCTTCTTCTTTTACTGTACTTCTTCTACTTTTCTCACGCCTGAGGGGTCGCGAGTGGGAACTATGGTGCACATGTCGATTTAGCCCTGTTTTATGGCCGGATGCTCATCCTGAGATCAACCCTATGTGGAGGGATCCAATCACTATTGCGTATATCTCTGGTGGTTGGTAGTTTAGTGTGTTGTCTCAGTATCAGGAAGAGAGTGTTGGGACAGACACAAACATCTATTCCCCGAGCCAGAAGAATTAATAAAAAGCGGTTAAAATCTTCGAACCGGCCGGGAATCGAACCCCGAAACCTCTGAACCGAATTTTAAGTAACAAACGATAAAAGAAAGATGAAATTCAATTTAGGATATTAGAAAAGTTTGGTTTCTATATAAAAATACATTTTAAAAAGTAATTTTACGTTATCTGGGCACAGAGAGCTACGATTAATGAGCGAAAGGTGGAGGAGAGGAGACTCAATCTCACATGGAGCGTATGTTATTGGATGTGATTACTAATTCTAGGTGTTATGGGGTTCGAACCCACTATCCCCCGAGTGCAGGTTCACAAGCTCCGCAGACCTAACCGCACGGTGAACCCGCTCGATGATTGTTGATTTAAGACTGAGGTTAACAGGCCACCCTCTATTAATACCAACCAGAACGGGAAATGTAAGAGGTCTGACACTTCCAGAGAAAGGGAAGGTCAGAAGGGTGTGAAAATGAAAGACTCCTTTGGGTTCGCAAACCTAGTACCATCTGGGTCGGCAGAGATAAAGAGTTGACCGAGTGAGGTCGGACAGGAAAGTCTGAAAGTGAAGAACCTGATACCAGTCAGTGGAATCAGTGCAGACTGAGCGAGGAAAAACGTGGTCGACAACCTAGGCTTCCAAATTTAGGGCCCCTGGTTCCCCTTTTAGTCTCCTTTTATGACAGGCATTGGATACTGTGGATATATTCTACACACACCGAAGGTTCTCCCAGTCAATTTAACAATAACTGGATCTGTCTGAAACCTCGCTGATTCCGCCACTAAACCCCTGAACACGTGTTGCAGATGTTCCTCGCACCCCCGTAGCAAGTGATGTGTCGGTATATCAGAACGTGAGATCACGACATTCCCGGAGCGGCTCGCTAAGCCTCACCGCACGACGCGGGACGGCAGCACAATCGCTCTTGTCTCTGAATTGTCACTTGGCATCCTTTGTGGTCTTTCACACCTTCGGGAGAAGAACCGGCCGGTGCTTCTACAAAGTGAACCAAACCCAATGGTTTGCGGATAACATACGAACAGGTTAACCCACTTGAGCCTTAATGTATTATTCCCATATTGACCTCAAAGTATCCTATTCAATTCTTGGAAAGTAGATTTAATTAATACGAGGGTTGGTGAATTGCTCATTGCATGAACGTGGAGTCTACCGCACACGTAGACATATACCGATGGGAATGGGGAGCGTGAAATGTTTACCTGTGGGAGATATCGCAAACCAGTCGCTCTTTGCAGTCTCATCCTTCACAATGTTTGTAATGTCCTCTAGTGCCCCACGCATTGGTTCTTTCACTTTGCGGATAGGTTCAAAATCGAATGTAGACAGGTAGGAGTGTTTATTTCGTTGAGCTTGGCCAACTGGTAAGTAAAAGCATTGCGAAACCTACGCAAGGAAAGCAGCGGGAAACTAAATCTCTCCTTACATCTTTATTATGTCTCTTCATTGATGTCCAGGCCATCTATGACAGCTGTTGAACATTCAACTAGCTTTCTGGATGGGAGCTCGAAACAATAATAATAATAATAATAATAATAATAATAATAATAATAATAATAATAATAATAATAATAATAATAATAATAATAATAATAATAATAACCACATTTTCACTTTCCTCCAAGAGAAAAAGGCAAAGGGGACATGGTTCAGTGAGGTACAGAAAGATCTGCAGGAGATTGGGATCTCATTTGAAGATATCCAGAAGCGTGTCCCACTTTAGAAAAAACTCCAAGAACATCAGAGTTTCCTACCAAAGCGGAAGATGAAAACTGGAAAGGCATGGACGGAAGAACGAAAGGAGCAACACCGTATACGAATGGAGTACTGGACCAACATTAAAGCTCAAGGGAAACAGTTGAAATGACGTGGTCCTTAGTTAGCCGAAACGAAACAATAATAATAATAATAATAATAATAATAATAATAATAATAATAATAATAATAATAATAATCGTATTGGTTATATTGGACAATGCTTAGAAAGGCCTGGGCAGGTTTTGTAACCCATAATGAAGTGTAAAGGAGCCCACCTGAAGCCGTGATCGTTAAGGCGTTGAAGTCTAACGCTCTTACACCGTGGTTAGCCGGTTCGAGTCCCGTGGCCGGCAGGGTAGGGGAAGTGGTGGTACACAATTTCTAAGCACTAGATGCGTGCCAAAAGCCTGCAATAAATTCTAAACCTCCACAGTGCTCATATGGAATGAGGGCATGGTGATTCGTCCGTCGGATGGGGACGTCGTGCCCTGAGCAGACCCCTTGGTACTATTCACAGGAGTAGGCTAAGTGCCGGCACCGGATTTCACCGTCTCCCTCCTACTATCATACATCAAATCATTCATTTCGTCTCATTATCTCCTGTGATGAGGTTGACGTCAGGAAGAGCATCCGGTCATAAAAACCCACCACGACAGATTCATCTCACCTCATACCCGACCCCGTAGGGAAACGGGACAAGGGTTAAGCAATGAAATGTTAAGGGGAGCCACAGCTCAGCGTGATATAGCAAACATCATCAAAGCCAGGAAAACAGCTTATTGAGGCCACGGTATGGGCTTCTACACCTCATATTACAAAGATAAAAGGGAAACGCCGGGCAGGTAGACCACCGATGTCATGGCTCCGAAACATCAAAGACTGTGCTTGCATCAACAATACCGAACAACTCTTCAAGTTAGGTAAAGAAAGGGGGATGCTTTCTCCAGGGTGATCGCCAACGTCTGGGGACCGGATATGGCACTTGGAAAAAAAGAAGAAGAAGAGTATGGCCTCAGGCAAACATTTTGATTTTACTCCATTTATGCAGCCTCTGTGTCAGTTTCGAAGTTCCGTTTTACTCTAGAAGAAGGTTCAGTACATCTGTTAGGCGATCTATGTCCGAGTTTTTAATGAATTTTGTCAGTGAACACCAAATGTGTCACCAGAGATCTTTTACATGCCGACGTCGTAAGACATGGAGTGTCGAATGGATTTTCTTCCGCCCTTCAAAAATCCGACTGCCTCTGCCGGGTTTGAACCCACTATCTTCGAACCCGGAGGCCGACACTCTACCGCCGATCCACAAATGGATCTATCATCATCATCATCATCATCACCAATAAATTTTTATAATGGTAGATATATGAAGAGCTCTCATAATTCTGGCAAGATTATCTCTATTGTACGGCTAAATGGTTAGCGTGCTGGCCTTTCTCCACGGAGGTCCCGGGTTCGATTCTCGTTTGGGTCGGGAATTGTAAACATAACTGGTTAATTCTGCTGGCACGGGGGCTGTGTGTGTGTCCTCATCACGACGCTCGGGTCGCCTACGGGCGTCAAATCAATATACCTTCATCTGGCGAGCAGAACTTGTCCTCGGAGACCCCCGGCACTAAGGACGCAAGGAAGGCACTCGCACTACGATCGTCAGACATCCTAGTGATACATAAAAACAGGAATGCAGTACTCTTAACAAAACCTGCCAGTAGAATTATTTCTGTCTTCCTCGGACGAGATTTATTATAGCAAGTGATTGTTTTGTCCGAGGTGATCGTCAGTGATCGCAGCTGGAGTGCAGGCACGCGCTGCAGCAGCTCCTGCTCTGGGGAGATTGGTCAGCACGAGAATTGCTCGTAAATTACATTGGACACCCGGGGATCACATTCAAAACAGAATGGAACAATCTTCAAAATTAAAATTAAAGTCTGATGACACAACGAAATATTATTCCTATGCTTGGTGACATTATTTGTTACTTTGAATTCAAATTAATGTAAATTAATGAGTTAATGAAATATCTAAATGTTAATAATAATAATAATAATAATAGTGTTACTGACTTTACATTCAAATAACTACTTTTACCGTTTTTGGAGACGCCAAGGTGCCGGAATTTTTTCCGCACGAGTTCTTTTACGTGCCAGTAAATTTACCCACAGGATGCTGACGTATTTGAGCACCTTCAAATACCACCGGACTGAGCCAGGATCGAACCTGCCAAGTTGGGCTCAGAAGGCCAGCGCCTCAACCGTCTGAGCCACTCAGCCCGACAATTTCTAAATGAACAAGCAACTCTCTGTTAGGTTAAATACATTTTGTGAGCTAGATTAGTAAGCGAAGTAAGCTCATGCTCCCGTTCCGGGGTACTGCATATGTAAACAGTACATCCACAATGGAGATGCTTTGCATGTACCATTTAAATCACATTCGAGCCCTCCTGCCATTCTTACATTTTGGCAGTACCTGGAATTTGACCCGGCCTGCCGAAGACGACAACTGTAGTCCTAATATTAAAAGAAGTGTTCTGACAGCTAGCGCAGGGAGGTTCCGTTTACTGCCTGCCTGGGCAGAAGGGAGTAGGAGTGAGGTTGCCATGGAAACGTCAGCGAGCTCACTGCTGTCGCCGTGGAGACGAAGCTGTTGTACACTTGGAGTTGGCGGACCTTTCACTTCTCAACTAAGGCACTGGAGTAACCCTGCGCTAGCTATCAAAACACTTATTTTAATATTAGGAGATACTAATTAATGAATTAATTATATTTTAATTTAATTTCAGTTAGTATAATATTAGTGCTAACTGATACGTACGGAGGCGGATTAAGTGAGATTAAAAGCCTGCAAATGAGAGCCAAATTTTGGAAATGTGTTAAAAAAAAGTTACCGAATTTCATTTAACATAAATAAAGCATATTGAATGGTTTAATATATTATAATCATTTCAAAAATGTGTTTGTATCACATGTTGTTAGTATTTCATGTGCAATATGCTGTTCTTTTACTGGACCCTGAAAACGGTATTTTGCAAGCGCGTTGAAGTGACCCTACGAGGAGAGTCTGCAGTTGCCAAATGGCATAGTTTATTGCGGAACATTTTTAAGAAACGACTTGGCCGAGGAAAAACTGTTACTGGTTACTTTATCTAGCTTCATGAATTCCATTGTAACATCATCGAATTGACAAAAGACGAGGATGACCCAGAATACTTCACTTCAAGGACCTGCTCTTGAGGATCAACTGCAAGTAGTGCGCACGTTTTAAGGCTTGTACTTCACCTTCCACTGAGAACACCTGGCCATTAGTATATGGTGATGATTTAGTAAATAAACGTCTTCAATTGTAAACCGTTGAAGATTATCTTCTTTTTCTTAGCATTTATCCCGCTTAATTGCAGGGTCTACTGTTGTGCACTTTCTTTTCCACTTGATGCGGTCTCGTGCATCTTTAGAAGAGACTTTCACCACATACATGTCCTCCCGCGCTTCTTTGGTCGTCCTCGTGGTCTGGCGCCCTCAAGACGAACCGTTTCTGCGTAGCACGTGGCCATACCATTTCAAACGATTCTCTTGCATTTTCTCAGGGATCGGGACCACACCAAATGCCATCCGAACATGCTCATTTCTGATGCGATCCATTCTAGTGAGTCCCATTAGCCAGCGAAGCATGTTCATTTCCATGACATACAGCTGTTGTTCGCATCTCCTCGTAACTGGCCAAAACTCGGTTCCATACAGTGTCACTGGTCTAATGATGGTTCAATAGATTTTGGACTTCAGATACCATGGCACCCTCCGACCGAGAGGACTCCTGTAACTTGGCGCCACTTCATCCAGGCTGCGTTGATTCTTCTTCGAACATCTGGGAGCGTGTCACCATGCGATTGGATAAGTGATCCCAGATATTTAAATTGAGATATTTTCAGAATATCAACGCCGGCGATGTTAATTGACCCATCACTTTGTATCCCACACTCTAGGTACTCAGTCTTTTTCCTACGTTAAGTCGGAGGCCATATCCGTCCAAGGAGTTTTTCCAACGTTGGACTAGTTGTTGGAAATCCTGGCGGGATTCACAGGCGACTATAACGTCATCAGCATAGAGTAGAGTCCACGGGTGTGGTGTTGATACTTCTGTGGTAATAGTGTCGAGGCAGAGGATGAACAGAAGCGGAGATAGATCCCTGATGAAAGCCAACCTGATATTCGAGCAGATATTCGAGCAGCCCATCGGACAGAGCCGGTGGCATTCCCGTACAGAAGTTGGATCCATCGAATATATACTTCTGGTACACCATACAGCCTGAGTACATGCCACATAAGATCACGACGCACCCTGTCAAAGGCCTTTTCGAGATCCAAGAAAGCGATGTGGAGTGGTTTTTTCTATCGTTGTGAAAGCGTTGAAGATAATCAAAGAAGTAAAAACATTACATTTCCCTCATAGCACTGAAAGGGTAAGTACCATGATTTTCAGAAAGTTTCAATTATATAGCCCCAAGGAGTTTTAAACTTTTTACATAGTGTTCAATATCAGTTTGGCCGTATTAAATATTGGTAGCATTTCCTTATTTACTACTTCCAACATTCTACGAGAGATGACAGCACCCTTTGTCTGTCTACAACAGTTTTCTGGAGTAGATTTTAGCTTTTTTTAACTCTCATTCTTGGCACTTCACTTGTAAAGTATGGTTGGTCTTCATGTCTGATAGTTCTCGCTATTCAATTACTTGAAGTTCGTAAACGTTGGAACGGGAAAGAGAAGATGGTTTACCTAATGTTTAATCAGTGCCTTTCAATTGTAATATATGAACGAATTTATGTTGGTCCCTATGCTTTTAGAGCATTTGGAAGTTCTTTCTGCTGATCGTGCATTTTTTGTGTAGCTGTGAGTTAATATTTACTGTGACCCTGAAGATTAGAAACTTCCCTGCACAATCTGCCAGAGCGTGGCTGTAGAAAGTAAGCTGAGTTTGTTGCGAATATTTCGAATTTTAAGGATCGTTTTGCTCCACGTTTTATATTACAAATTAGGATATTATATTTAATTACTGGATTTCACGGCAACCTTGAAATTCCGTTCTATTTGGAAATCTCTATTCTAGATAGACAACTCGCTGTACATTTAATATCTCATAAGACCAAATAATTTTACAAGTCAATCTATCAGTTTTTCAAATCATTTTCAAGTAATAATCTGCACTAATTTAGATATTACCGGATGTGCTGACCCTTAATACATACGTGTAGTCAGTGTCACTGGAAGACAATGGACAATAATGAAATTTATATTTCGGTACCAACCACTTACACCACGCTAAAAACATAATCCAGTGGTGATATGCTTTCTATCCCTACAGCAAGGAAGCATTGGCGAAATATCAAACTTTCTACGAACTAAAAAAGTCTCTGCCAACAAACGAGCATCACACAGTGGTACCTGCGTGCGCTCCAGTTGCGTCACCTAGCAACTAGCCTGCAGGTCATTTATTGAAAGTTCTTATGCTCAGTTCGTACTCTTTGTAAAACTACAATCAGGGTGTATGTACATTCATTTTGCGTGTCCGCTCAGCACTTCAATGAAACTGCAGTTGCGATGCGTTGTTTTTTTCCTCTAAAAACATCTTATGATGTGTACGGGTTGTGCAGGAGTGGACAGCTGAATAGGTGGCTTCTGTCTTCTTTAACACCACTTTCACACGAGGTGTCTGCGTTCGCTGGAAGGATCCTCGCCATTTCTTCAGGTTGGTCTTACATCGAGAGACGCCTACTCTTACGCGGTTGAGAGGGGGTAGGTCGGTGCCAGAAGCTAGTTCTTCCTTCGGTGACATGTCTGAGCTCCTCCATCGGTTAAGACGAGTTGTCTCTGATGTTTCCTCCAGTGGCAGAGTCTTATTGAGGTAAATGAGGCGAAACCTTGCAGCTTGTTGACCAAGGAGTGAATGTTGATGGTCGTTCTCCTGCTTTGGTTTCTCGGCGTCTGCAGCAGTGGTCCTCCGCATGCTGGGTGGGACTATTCCAATGTTCGGGTAGAATTTCTGCACTGGCGTTGGTTTTAGGCATCCCGAGATTATCTCTGCCGCATCGTTGAGCGCAGCATCAACCTGCTTAGCATGTTGTGTTGAAGCGTTCCACAAACGAGCGGCATAGTCGGCGGCTAACGCACACAGCGCAAGTGCACAAGTCCTCAGGCTACCCAGGTCCTGCCGATCAGCTTCTTAAGTACGCCACTCTGTGCGTTCACATTAAAAATAGATTTGAAATATTTAATGCTTTAGCAGAGATATTGTAGTATTTCTTCGTAATAATGGGCTTGTACGGTGATTTTTAAAATTTGTTTCTTATTTAACGTTTCGCATTTATATGCATATTAATTGAAATATTAATCTATAAACTCTACATTTATATAACAAAATATAGCATGACTTTTGTTGTTTTTATAGACCGAAGATTACTTTCAATAATGTCCAAATCTGAGTACCTGAAATGGAATTTTTGCAGAACAAACTACATCCAAAATCCATCAAGTATATTTCAAATATTTTCATTACGTAAATACTGTGATAATTAACGATAATGATAATAATACTGATGATAATAAATGATTTACCCCCAAAAATATTCGATATTCTTCTGGGAAGAGGGATGTGCAGATAAGAACTTGTGTATAAAGATTCATGTTTAATAACTGAAATTTAATTGATCATCTGTAAATAGCATGAATGTTTAATTTAACGTACGTTCAGAAGAGATTTCTTAATGCTTCTTTCACAAGAAAGACAAACTTACTGTCTCACGCGTAGCCTTTGCCGACGACGTCACCTTACTAATTTACAGTATAGAGCAAACTACCTACAGAGCCTTCATATTGTAGTAGCTAAGGCTGGCTTGAAGATCAACATCAGAAACACTGAATTCATGACCAATATCAAGGAAGCCCCTTCCACAATACCACCAGAAGATATCACCATAAGAATGGTGCCGGCGGTCAAGTACCTAGGAGAGTGTATCTCTGAAAACCAGAGTGAGAACCTAGCCATTGGCACCAAGAGCACCAAGTTTGAGATGGCCTACCACTCCTGCAGAAGCATCGATGTATCAACAAACCTCTCCAGGAACCTCAAACTTAGGCACTATTAAGCGGTAGTAAATCATCTGTTCTCTATGCCTCTGTGAGTCTCGTGAAGACGAGGAAATGTTCTCTCAAAAAACTAGAACTCAAATAAACGAAGATTCTCAGGAGAATACTGGGACCCGTAAGAGAATGCGGAGGCACCTACAGATTTCGGCACAACGATGAGCTATACGATCATCAGGAAGACATCCTATAAAAAATGGAACCTGGTCTTCTTTGGACACCTAACCCGCATGAATCACTACAGACTTACCAGCAGGATCTTCGCTGTGGCAGCATGCAGAAACAAGAGAATCTCATCAGTAAAGTCGGGGGATCCCGCGTGTCCGACCACAGTTTCTTACGAGTTACTTACGAGTAGGAAGAACACAGGGACCAGCAGACCTATGTGGATGGAGGAGAGAGAGCTGGCTCACGGCCAGAAAATGAAGAACTCGAAGAGGAGAAAACAGAAGGTGCAAGTGACGAGAAGGTACGAACCCCGTGGTTCTCAGTAGGTCCGAACGACAAAGAAGAAGAAGAAGAAATAGTCGTCAATAATCATAAGTAAATAAATATTGTACTTTCTTTCAGAGTACATAGGTTAATGAATAGACCTTTTTAAACATGAATAGATAAAACAAATACGATACTGACATTTCCCTTGCTTGAATTGTTTAGACTTCATAATGATTTGTATGTTTTATACTATCTTTCAGTGTGTATTACCCAGAGCTGCAGAACAGTGTGTGGCCTATGCCACAGTTTGGCTTTACAAGCTAGAACACATACACTTGGAGGGTTTACAAGAAGCATGTGACTACCAAGCGGTACTTGCTGGCATGCCCCCGAGCAACTCTACTCGGCCGTCCATTGCCTGCATTAGCAAAGTTATTGCATCCTCTCTCTTCCAAAAGTTTGCCCACGGGCGCAACTTTCACATTAATAATAATTTCCTAATGAATTACCTGATATTCGTGTTATCAATAACAACATGTTCTGAGGTGTCAGTTTCTTCTCAAAAGACATCTTTGATTCCCACAAAACATGGTTTAGGTTCCTTGTCGTATCGCAGCCAGTACTTTTACCCTTCTTATCAGCATTTCTCATCATAATCATATAACAGCATTTTTGGGAAAATAATCGGAGAGTTTTCCGTTGCCTTCCTGGTTCGCATTCCTTCCTCGAGAAAATCCGACAACAACAAATATTGTCAACGTTGGTACACAAGAGAACCCTTCGATTCGAAGTCGTACTCGAAGCAATGACGTAGCAGGCTGCCAACCCGTTGGAAACTCTGCTCAACACCGAGCCAGCAACCCGGAGCTAACGTACCATAATAGGCATCGCACATCTGTACAGACATTAGGAATATGAAGACCGGCAGTTCTTCTTAATATGCAGTATCATCTGACGAGCAGTGCGTTACACTTGCTGTTCGA
Organism: Anabrus simplex; assembly: GCF_040414725.1. Taxonomy (NCBI): domain Eukaryota; kingdom Metazoa; phylum Arthropoda; class Insecta; order Orthoptera; family Tettigoniidae; genus Anabrus; species Anabrus simplex. The sequence continues at coordinate 25,484,685 of NC_090272.1, read as the reverse complement.
AGGTGTGCCTTCCTGTTGCATTCAACTTCAGGAAATGTCATTGAAAATTCGTTTATAAATGTTGCTTGAATTCTGAAGTGTATAACTGCCGTACAGTCCTCAAACAGGATGCCAATCAGGTAAAATAGTCATGAGCATTGGGGCATTCAGGTTGAAGATGCCCTTGTGGTAAAACCCCGTCTCCTGCTGCGTGAAGACGTCCGTAACCGCCTGGCGCATATCCTCGTCCGACAGGAAACGTTCACCCTTCAACGCCTTTTTGAGGGGACCGAAGGCGTATTAATCGCATGGGGAGAGACCAGGACTAATAGCCGAATCCCCTCATCCACCGCCCGCTTGTTGTTGTCCGTAGTGGATGAGGCTGCCCTCCCAGATCGACCGGCGTCTTGTGTCGAAATGCCACCCCCACGAAACGTTTTGCACCATTCCTCAACGGTGGGTTACGAAAAGCATCCTGCCTCATACACAGACTTCATGCTCCGATGAATATACAACGGTGTTTACCCTGCGGCAACCAGGTACAGAATAACAGCACGTTGGTCCTGTTTGGACGCATTTGGTAATAACATCGCCATAATTAACGTGGTCCCATTTAACGCACGCGCCTCGGCACGTCATGACTGTCACACTAATCCCTCTGTCTACATGACGCGCTACGTTGCACGTTCGCTGCAGCAACGCCCTCAGACGGAAACATTTTGATTACGCCTTATAGTGAGCATTGCAAGCTGTTTTAATATACCGTACCTAAGTATAGAACATTTTCCTAATTCACTTGGTTTATCAAATTATCGACTTAAAAATTGATTGAGGTATATTTTTTGCGGGTAAAATTAGAGTATATTTTGAATCTCAGCTAGATACTAAAATTGTTTTTGAGTTTTAGTATTCTAGTGCAGACGTGCGCACGCTGGGGGGCGGGCAGGCAAGCGATTAGCGTACGCTCTTCAGCCTCAGTGAAGTTGGCGAAGTTCTTCCAGTCACTCTCGATCACTGCAGCGATACCCAAGTTTGAAATGGTGGCAGAAAATAATGAAAGGAAGAAGTGACAAGTCCACATCACTTTCAATTTACTTTGTAAAAATTCACTTATTAATGTTCATTGCAATTCATGCATTTTGACCGGATACAATAAAGAGTTGGGCCTACAACGTCAATAGCTTTGTACTGTTCGTAATGAATTATAGAATTCACTTTTATGTTTTAAGAGGTGCTTTAGAAATATTTCTAATATAATACGGAGATAAGGTGTGGCTTGTGGTGCTTGGGTTTAATTATCTTACAAACTCTCCAACAATGCAAGCTATTCAGGCTATTTTATTTCAGGCATGAAGTATATCTGTTCGGTAGATGAATTCACATTGTTGTTGTACCTTAATCTTCGATAGGAAACATCAATGTCCTCACGCGTGATGAAACTCCACGCCATTACCGTCGGACGCTGCTAAGTTTTAAATACTATTTTCAGAAATTCTGTGAACAGAGAAGGTCACACAAGCAGTAAAGTTGCAGGAGTTTTGCGCAATGAATAACAGGAATGCTACATTTCAAAAATGGAAATCCTGTCATTCCCATTCAAAGAATTATAAATCATAGCAGGTACGCTTAAACCCTGTATATTTGTAAATTGCAACCTGTCATCTTTGAATGAATCAAAATAAGAAAATAAAATTGATAATTTATATCGAGCGCAGTGTAAATAAAACCGGAACATCTTGAAAAGGTTGTACTATATCTCAATCATCATTTCGCTGAGCAGTGGAACAGAGCTTCGCAGTCACAATTGAACATCACTCCTCCCTTCCCTGCAAAGTGTGTCCGCTCTCTCGCTTCGCTGTGACGTATGCTTGCTACGTAAGCTGCCCGCCCGGCCGCACTGAGGGGGCCTAGCTGAGCAACGCGGTGCTATAGCAGAGGATTAAAGGCAAGATGTGGCCTTAATTAAGGTGCATCCACAGCATTTGTCAGGTGTGAAAATGAGGAACGACGGTAAACCTTTTCTAGGAATGTCGTTAGTGAGTTCGAACCCACCACCAACCGAATACAATCTCACAGCTACACGACCGTTACCGCGTAGCCATCTCACTAAGAAGGAAACCCTTCCTAAGTCTCTGATCTGATTGAGATTTAGTACAACGACTTCAGTAGGAATGTTTTATTCAGCCGTATCAAAATTAGGTGCCCAGTCGTATATTTAGCACCTGTTTTAGGGTGTCAAAGTCTGCTAATTTGAGTACGGCGTAGACAAGAGTGAGTGGCGTGATGCAGGTAGACGTGGGGGAGTATTGTGGGTGTGAGAGAGAAAGAGTGAGGGCTTGACACATCAACTGGCCGTCTACCCCGCCTCCCCCTGCTTCCAGCCCCACACTCCTGTCTACGCGGTGCTTAAATGAGCAAACTTTGACATCCCAATGGTATGCTCTTTGAGTGAATTTCGACAGAGAGGAAACAGTTTACAACTTAAGTGCGGTAAGAATATTTTTCTTTGATATTTTCATTGAATACTACACAAAAAAACTTCATCCGAAGCAGGAATATTACACGTGTAATAGAGTTAAATAGAAGTAGGGACTGATTATACAATTAAAAATCGTTTAGTATTTGACTACACACTAAGAAACTAACAGAGACTGCCAGACTGACGAACGCGCGCTGTAGGCGGGCTGCTACCCTTCCTCACTGCTATTTGCCGTGAAAAAAACGACATTTTTTGCGCATTTCTGCCAATAACTTTGTTTACAATTAACGAAAATAAAGGAAAGAGGTGATATGCGCTTGTACTGCTTTTTTTAAATCATTCATAGTTTCAGCTGACAAAAATGGAATAAATGGGGAGGGGAATTGCCCCCTCTGGCTCCCCCCCCTATGCCCCCCGGAACATCGCTACTGCCTACTGAAGTCGTCCTACTAAATCTCAATCAGGTCGGAGACTTACACTTGGAAGGGTTTCCTTGTCATTTAAATAACCCATCAGCGTTAGATGTGTATAAGGAATTCTGTCATTCATTTGAAGAGGAAAACACAGCAGCGAAAGCGGCAATCGAAACTTCTACCGGGAGGATGACCAGGTTCAGAAGTGTTCTACTAAGTTCGGTAACGGTCAGCAACCGTTCAATGTATCACGAGTATTAGCAGGCAACACTGGACGAGGCTAATGTTGATGTCATATTCCGAGCAGAGAGTCTGACATTAACAAAGCACCCTTAAACTTTTTGTAAAGCAGCTCGGCTGTTTGTTTTAACACTTAAACCGGGGCCATAAACACTTCCATTCCGCGGTCCTAATGACACGGGAAACTCATTCTTGTTTACATAAGGCGCCGCGTCCACCTTGACGAGTCAGATAATTGCCCGCCACCAGAGGTAATTTAACCAATTTTGGTGTTTACTCAACTGAGAAGAATGGCTTGTCGCTTTCCGAACAGGCCTTGTGCAAACCATTTTCCTATAATCTGTGCAGTTCCTCATGATGATCAGTAATAATATTAATCTTGGCATAATTTATCAATAAATTTCAATTTATGGTCAATAATATATCTTACACCACTTTTAACAAAGTGGTTCGCTGTGGGGGCGTGACCCAGTGGATTATAGTTTGCAGTTTGAAGCTGAAGCACAGGAAGCTGTAAGTACGGAAGCTCCTTGATTGACGAGGAAATAATTATCACTTACAATAGAAAATCTCGGTTTTCCTTTCAAAATGAAAGGAATGAGACTTGATATGAAACCTACACGTTTTAAGATTTATATCTGAGAAACAATTCGTTCCAAGACTGGCATTATTTTTTGCTTTTTAATATCAACTAGGACAACCCACATGTATGACATTAAGTACCTATAGTTCAATAACAGGCATGCAAATAGCAATAAAACACATCTTTAAAATTCCGCCATGTATTTAAAAGAAAAACAGAGCACAGGTGGACTGCCTAGGCTTTGTGGACGACATAGCCACAGTAACCGAGAGGGTAGAAGATAAAAGGAAATAACTCAACAACACGAGCAAGATAGCCAGAAGGATAGAGTTACGGATCACGCACTCCGAACACCACCGGGGATTGGAAAACACCAGAAGGCACCGTGCAGAAGGTAGAGAAAGTTTAATTACCTTGGAGAATATGTAGCAGGAAGGAATAGAGCAGTGATGGGATAAAAGAGATAGTGAAGAAAATGAGGAATACCCACCTTGTGACCAGAGAAGCGTGCAATAACAGAAACATATGAACAGACGCAAACCTCAGGCACTATTGTCGTAATATCAAAAGATACGTTCCGACAGTTCTTAAAGAGAGGTCAGTTTACTGCCTGCCTGGGTGGGGAGAAGGGAATAGGAGGTACGGTTTTCATAGAAACGTGGGTGGACCCACTGGAGTTGCCATGGAGATAGCCTGTTGGCCGGGTCGAGTTGCTTGGAGTTGCCAAACCTCTCCCTTGTGAGTTATTGTAGGTACAACAGAACACAGCGAACAAGTGAGCCGAAAGCGAAGGGAAGGTGAAACGAATATGGCAACACCGTGCAATGGCACGTGCAATAATCCTCTCCCCCCCCCCCAACAGCCATATTTGTCAGAATGCTCCTTTATACATTACGGGTACACAAGGCAACAGTGAGGAAAGCGCTACTAGGAAGGCATGAGGCAAAGCCAGTGGAGAGAGAGGAGAGAACATGATACTGGGATCAAAACGAGGAGGTGAAAGATGGGAACCAAGATCAAGGGACGAACTGTATCGAAACATGAGGACGATCTCCGAAGAAATAAGACTCAAAGAAGCAAGATTTGCTGGACATGGAGAGAATGGGAGACAACGGGTAGGACGAGAGGAACTGAGATGGGAATCAAGTTGGAAGGAAAAATAAAATGTATACGCCAACCAATATGTCAGCGCTCAATGACAGAGAAAGGTACAGGATAGAGAGGCACCACAAGGGTATGGGATACTGAAAATAACAGTCGAAAAATGGGAGAGAAGAGAAAGAGAATGAAGAGGTTCTGGGAGAACAAGAAGAAAGCTGCCCGTGGTCCACCTACAAGTGTGTGTTTTGCCACATTAAAATGGACTCCCGAAAAGAAAATAGTTGATTTTCCCGGAAAAGAATGGGATTGTTCAGGGACATAATAGCTATATTTTAGGGAAAATATACTTTTCCTTGCATATCTCCCTTGTAGTTTTAAGCAATGAAAGACGTATAGTGAGTTTCATTATTGTAGTTCGTATGGTTCCTGAGTAAAATGTACCTTAATATAAAAATATCACTTTTAGAAATGTCTGACGGCTGAGGGGAAGTGGCGGTGTTGCCACCATTTAAAAAAGCACTTTTGTTGCAGGAACCCACGAATATTATGTATTTTTGAATTTAAGCAGTCTTACTCTGCACGAAGAACAGAAAAAATGCGAATTTTTCATTACTTTTCAGCATGAAGGTGCCATCTACTACTTTCTTCGCCATGTTCTTACCTCCAAGAAACTGAGACACATTTCTGGCGAGAAAATTCACTGTGTATGAGCTACAAGTTCCTTACTTTTATTCATCCTTTTCATTATCATCCTGTCCATTTCTGTAAAGCACTATTAGGTGCCGTAATCGGAGTCCCTGGTTCGAAATTGAATAAATTTAATTTTGGGAGGAGTGCTGGTATGCGGTCAAAAATGTACATTCAGACCTGGGATGTGCCTGGAAATAGCTGTACCACCTCGGAACGACAACCCAAATTCAGTTTTTAGTGTAATACACGTCTTTGTCAGTATGAAAGTTACTGACGTAACACCAGTCCCTGTGATGGACCGTCTGAAAGTGCTCGCTGTCGCATCTACCCCTCTGGGCTTGGATTAATCACTGTTCACATCACTATTAGCCTCTTTAGTGACACGCAGGCTATCTTTGACAGACCGAGAGGGTTGGCCGTACGGTTAGGCTCACACAGCGGTAGGCTTGCACTAGCGAGCTAGTGGGTTGGAACCCCACTGACGGCAGGCATGAAGATGGTTTTTCCCTAGTTTCGCATTTTCACACCAGGAAAATCTTGGGGCTGCACCTTAATAATTCCTCGGTCGTATCTTCGCACTCCTAGCCCTTTCGTATCCCATTGTCACCATAAGACCTATCTGTGACGGTGCGACGTAAAGCTCATCGTGTAGCTGTTGACGATGCGACCATTTTTTGGGCAATAAACTCAAAAATATTGCTTTCAAACTTGCTGGTAACGAAGTTGATTCGGTGAAGAATATGCCATTTCTTTTAATAGTTGTCAGGAGCACTCTTCAAAGACGAATTCCTCCTTAGCACTGTCACCATATAAAGTAAAAAGTATAATGTGTCTCACCAAAATGACACACTTCAAATGAATTGTAGATTAAAAAGTGAATTCATATAATGATGTCACAGCTAAGGTTTGCTTAGCTCACACACACCTTTAAACGTGCGAGGTATACGTAAGGCTGCATAATGTTCGTTTGTTACTAGGGAAGTTCGTAGGAAATGTGAGGCGAAGATATTCTTTTCGCCATTTGTCTCTTTACAGCCTACGAGGTCTGTTCGAAAAGAAACTTCATTTGAAAAAGTGCGCCAACCGCTACGGCTACTGAACGCACATAGAGGCAGGATTAAACACACCGCCATTTGCCGCGCTTAGCTCTGACCGTTAGTAGGTGAGCTACAGCCGCTCAAGTGAGCATGTCCACAAGCTGTTAGTCGGATTGGTGTCAAAGTGACAGTGAAGGAGTTTGAAGAACAACGTGAGTGAGTGAACTTTTGCTGCAAACTTGGCAAAACTTTCACGCAGACATTTCAAGCCCGGATGACTATCCACATTAACAGATGATGGCAATGTCGGGAGATTTCGTGTTGTGGCTCCTGGAAATAGTCGTTATCTGACGAAGTGGGCATCAGCGTAGGATCATGCCATCAAACGTGAGATCCGTCAGTAAGTGCAGCCTCACCCATTGCTCCTTGTCCACAACTGTCTAGCAAAACATCACACTCCCGTTGTGACCCATCCGTCGTATTCGCCGAACGTAGCCGCAGCAGTTTTTTCTGTTTCCCAACTTAAAACCACGTTGAAAGGGCGTCGTTTTCAAACCATAGAAAAGATTCAGGATAATGGGACAAGAGACCTGCGCGCCATCCCAGAAAATGCTTTTCAGGTGGCTTTCAAAAAGCGGAAGAAAGGATGGGAGCGGTGTATTTCCAGTAGAGGGGACTACTTTGAGGAGAGCAGTGCTTCAAAATTTGTACAATAGGCGATAAAAATATTATAACAAATGTTATTTTCTTCTTGAACATCCTTCGTATACTGTATGGCGAGTGATGCGAGGCAACTTTGTTTCGATGTGAGGGTGACAGACGAATGCGAGTCCGGCTGAAATTGATTATATTGAGGTTGATAATCCGCCCGTTGCACTGAGTATTGGACAGCAACGACAGATCAAGTGCTTCGCATCTCTCTTCGTTAACATGTAATTAATGACGCCATTCGGAATAATTTATTGCCTCCTCAATTACGGAAAATATAAGGGAAAGCTGGGTTAATACTTTTGGACATATCCTGAGGACACAACCTTCCTCAGTTACCTAAACAACTTACCACGTGGCAATCGCAGGTAAACGACCTCGCGGTCGGCCAAAGCAAGGGTGAAAGGACACCAATAATACGGACTTGCAAATCTTTGGCCTTGGTCTACTTCCTGATTAGGCATTTGATCGACGAGGCGTTCGAAAAATCGAAGGGCGCGCTCCACAGCTGTGGAAACACGCTAAGATGGCAGTGATGATGAAGATGAATGGTTTATTTTCATTTTCTTGACATAAGGTGTTAAATTTTATTCAGGTGTGTGTAGTGTGTTTACTAATTATCACCATTGATTTAATAGTCCAAATTGTGCCGTAGTTGGCAATTGCATCGATTTGTGTTGAATTCTGAGAGTGTCGCCATATTGTACATATGGCAACCTTGCCATCTTAGTAAAAAACCGGCAGGACGCTCAAAAATGCTGGAAATCCTGCATGAAATCGCCTAAAAATTGGGTCTTAAAGTCTCTTGTGAAGATACGGATTATATGGAGTACAGACACCACTGTGAGAGGTACATGGGAAGATTTAAAGGACAGGGAAGTTCGAATACCTGGACAATGGATCTACCCTAACGGACTGAATAAAGAGGCAGAGAAGGCAAGAGCTAGAAAATTAGATCTAGCCTCCATGTTAACACAAACCAGTTATAACAAACGGGTAATACCTTAGAACGTCAAGATCACGGTCAAGGTCACGGGCGAGTTGGCCGTGCGGTTACAGACGCGCGGCTGTGAGCTTGCATCCGGAAGGTAGTGGGTTCGTATCCCACTGTCGGCAGCCTTGAAGATGGTTTTCCGTGCTTTCCCATTTTCAGACTAGGCAAATGCTGGGGCTGTACCTTAATTAAGGCCACGGCCGCTTCCTTCCAGCTCCTATGCCTTTCCTATCCCATCCTCGCCATAAGACCCATTTGTGTCGGTGCGACGTAAAACCACTAGCAAATGAAAAAGAACGCCAAGACCCGACATTATAATTCAGTAATAAAACCGAAATGATTGTACGCTTGAGAATGACTTTTTAAATAACAAAGGGAACTATAAGAACTCGAAAGGATAAAAGAAAGATTCTGAGGAAAACTCTGAAGATTATTGATGGGTCTTGGAGGAAAATGGACATCATGGACACAATGCGGAAAGGAAGGCTGACATTCTACGGACGCCTCGTGAGAATGGATGACAAACGGTTGACGAAAAAGATCTTCAGATAAATTAAAGGCCACCTTCAAGTGCGTAGAAGAATTCTAGAGAGATGCGGAAGAAGTTGAAATTACACTACAGATGTTTCACAATAGAAGAGAGTTCAGAAGAAGAGTGGACAATCTAAAATCATTTGAAGAGAAACCACTAAAAAGCAGACCGAAACGAATCATTTCCGAACAGGAGAGAAAGTTGAAAAGCGAAAGAATGAAATGGTTCTGAGGAGGGAAGAGAAGGAAGGCCGAGAAGCGGCCCCTAGATGGCCAAAATTGGAAGAAAGAGAAAAAATAGCAACCAATGGTAGTGGCTATTGACCTATCGGTACGGAACATGTCACACGGTTTTTGATACTAGCTCATAAGTGAATATATTTCTGTGGTGGACTGGTGAGTCTCTGGCCTTACATCACTCTCCTACAAGTTATATCAGGTAAGATTTACAGAGTACGATTTATACGAATGCGAAATAATGTGATATATACTGGGATGCGTTCCGTTAATTTTGGTTTTCAGAGAATAGGTAAACTGGGATCTGATTTAATAAGGGTGACGGATATATCTTATTTATTTATTTATTTATTTATTTAATTTATTTATTTATTTACGAAAATATGCTAAGCCTCCGTGGCTCAGGCGGCAGCGCACCGGCCTCTCACCGCTGGATGCCGTGGTTAAAATCCCGATCACTCCATGTGAGATTTGTGCTGGACAAAGGGGAGGCGGGACAAGGTTTTCTCCGGGCACTCCGGTCTTCCCTGTCATCTTTCATTCCAGCAACACTCTCCAATCTCATTTCATTTCATTAATCATTCATTAATCATTGCCCCAGAGGAATGCGACAGGCCTCAGCAGCCGGCACAATTCCCATCCTCGCCGCTAGAAGGGGGCTTCATTCATTCCATTCCTGACCCGGTCAAATGACTGGAAACAGGTTGTGGATTTTTCATTCCATACCTGACCCGGTCGAATGACTGGAAACAGGCTGTAGATTTTCACAAAAATATGCTGGAAGTAGGTTCCCGGACTTTGACTATTATAAGGGCCTCGTAATGATCAGATTTAGCAACACTGCTCAAGATGTTATAGTTACAGAGGCTAAGTACTTCAGTACTTGACGGAGCGGAGTGCACACGCCGGGAGCGGGAAATCCTGCTTCCTTAATAGTCTCCTGTCTCCTGACTCCAGTCCACTGATAACCACAAGTGACCACTGATACCGGTTCTTCGTCTCTTTACTTCACTAATTTCCTGGTGGACTGTAACACTCGATAAACAGGTATGATAGGATCTTGTCGCGAACTGATTGAAAAAAAAAAAGATTTATGTGATTGGTCTTCGATAACAGAACGGAAGAGAAATCCAGCAAAAATAATTATCGGACAGTTCAATTAAGGAGAAATGAGGATGTAAATGTATTTGAACATGATGCAAGCCCATCTTGAATCTTAGAGTCTATCCTATAGACCGGGTGATTTGGCCGTATGGTTAGATTCGGGTAGCTCCGAGCTTGAATGAGGGAGATTGTGGGTTCGAATCCCACTATCGGCAGGCCTGAAGAAGGTTTTCCGTACTTTCGCATATTCAACCAGGCTGTACCATATTTAAGGCCACGGCTGATACCTTCCCAATCCTAGCGACGCCAAAAATCTTCGATGTTGTTAGTGCGGCGTTAAATCTACCCCAGAGACTCAGAAAATATTTTCTCTGAACACTTGCATATAATTGCGTATGTTCCTCCGACTTCCACCGAGATACGCCTGGTAATATAGGAGTTACCGATTTCTAAATTTGAGGAAACCTTTCCCAAATATCCCTACTTTGTTTCTGATTTAAATCTTTGCAATATATCCAGTGGAATGTTTTGTCAGATGTGATATTAAATGAGCTTCGCACTGAGATTAAAAACTTAAATCGTATGCCGATATTTTTTTTTAGATTGTACGACGATTTGTCCTAAGCAAATTCTACCAGTAACTTTCATCCCAATTTTTTGTCCCAGACATGCTGGAAGTCATATATTCAGGAACTGCTAAATGAGGAGAACCCTAAAAGAAACCCAGTGGAATTCTCCCAGAAAATCAAGGCCTAATACGTCCTGATACTTTTGTAGAAATGAAAGGGACATGAAGATCATGAAGAGCGGTATGCTTCATGACTTGATAACACCCATTGAGGAGTGGAAAAGTCGTAAGGAGGAGGGGATTCAATGATTCATTACTGTCTTCAATAAGATCATGATTCCCGGGAAGATTCCTGAGAAATGGAGAAGTACCATTATACCAATATATTGTTAAGTGCCGGCCCCGTGGTAGCTCCTTTCGGTACTTCCAGGAAGGGGCTGGTGACTCTCTCAGCCGGCCTGTGGGGTGGGGCCGGTCTTTCCGTGTATTGTTCTCGGCTTACCTGCGAGTTCACCGGAGATTCAACTGGAATATTCTGCCTGTAGTGACATCGTGAAATTTCTGTATCAAATCATGCGAGCTATAAAAAGAGAGGCTAGCAGCGGACAGTCAGTCAGAGTTGGACTCCGTGGGGGAGTCAGTGTGAGACTCAGTGAGCTGGAGTTCGGTGGCTGGGCTGAGGGCGACAGAGGTGTTGGCTGTTGCCAGTGTCCCACCGAGGTCTGAACGAGGAGCTGTTGTTGTGGTGTCGGAGAGACCAGTGAGTGTGTAACTGTAGGCTGTACTGTGTGTTCGTGTCGCCCCGTGGCCGCGCTATTGTGAGTGCGAGAATACATGGACCTGTGTCAATGTTCACCGTTGTGAGTATCGTCGTGTTGAATACTGTTGAGTTTTTCATTTGTTCACTGCATGGGACTGTGCGAAGTACTGGACTATCATTGGAGTTGAACCGACGAACAATCGTCGTGTGTTGTATATCCAGTGCTCAAATCCAGCTGCCTACGCACAGTGGCTGTAGGGGGTGATTGGACTTGGGGGGAAGTGAAAGTAAGAATTAGTGTCCCAGGTAAAGGAACGGGCTGGGCCCTTGCTGCGCCATAAGGTAGATACATTTGTAAATAGACTGGTAATTAGTAAGTTTGCCCATTCATAACTTGTTAGAATTGTTTGTGTTTGAATGTGTGTGTGTGTGCATTTATTAGATCATCCTGAAATAAATTAATGTAATGAAACAGATGGAGTTCGTAACAATATAAAAAAAAGGGGAATTTCAGGATTGTTGAAATGACAGGGAATCAAGCTTCTGAGTGATGCCTTGAAACTCTGGGTGAGGGTCATTTAGGGGAGACTAAGGGAAGAGGCCACTGTACGTCCAACCCTTGCCCTGTTTCTCTATGGGGTCGGGTGTGAAGTGAGACCGTATGCCCTTCCTGACGTCAACCACCATCAGAGGAGTTAATGAGATGAAATGTATGATAGTAGCAATGGAGAGGGTGAAATCCGGTGGCCGCACATAGCCTACTCCTGTCGAACAGCACCAAGGAGTCCTAATACGAAAAATCAATTTGGGTAGAAGCACAACTGACGCCATATTCGCTCTCAAGGTGTTGATGGAGTAATTTTTACAGGATAAAGCTGCAATCCACGTGATCTCTAAACCCATATTAGCACAGGTGTCCAGCAACCGCTTCACATTCCCATTAGCTTCCATATCTTCCCCACATTTACCATTCACCCTTTCGTATCCTTCTGTTCTATTTCTATCTCTCGCATTGAAATCGCCCATTAGCACTATTCTATCCTTGCTGTTGACCTTAACTACGATGTCATTCAGTGCTTCATAAAACTTGTCAACTTTATCCTCACCTGCACCCTCAGATGGTGAATACACTGAGGAAATTCTCGTCCTAATTCCCCAACTGCCCAATCTACCCACATCATTCGCTCATTTACGTGCCTAACAGAAACTATGTTGCGCGCTCTAAGCCCATACCTCTTGCTGATCGTCATGGACGAACTAACAAAAACACATTCAGGTTGTAGCCCCGTGGAGCATGGTGTTTTGCAGGTGATGTAGTGCTTGTGGGTGAAAGCCCAGGGACAAAACAACAGAGGCAGAAGGTGTTAAAAATAGGAGGGCTCAAGATAAGCAGAACTAAAACGGAGTATCTCCACTGCAATTTCTCCATGAGTGATCTTGATGGTCACTATGATTTAAAGAATGACAATGAGGAGGGAGCAAAAACCAATTCCTTCGATCAGTGATAATACAGACATTTACAGAGATATTACCAGTCCGTTCAACAGTGGCTGGGCAGCTACCGCCTTTCTGTAACAGAAAGCTCACCTGAAAGGCAAAAACTACAAATAGTTGTCCGTCCAACAGTTTTATATAGTTCGAAGTGCTGGGCTAGAGGGAAGAAAAATGTACAGGAACCGCATGTGACTGAGATGAAGATGCTCCGACGGACCCGTGGAGTAACCAGGCTAGGTAAAATTCCCAATGACACCATCTGCTAAGCTCTTAGAAACTGGGGGAAAATCAACTGAGATGGTTCGGTCATCTTCAGCGAAGGCCGGAAGATTACGCGGAGCACAGAGTGGAAGGCTAGCCAGTTCTGGGCAGACCTAGGAAAAGCTGCATTACGATGACCTGAGTAGTACCTATAGAGTACAAGATCGAAGTTACCGGAGGAGAGTTACTGTTCCGAGTGGGATAAGGCCGAGAAGAAGAATAAGAAGAAGATTTGTTTCTTCACTTTTGTCTCCCAATACTTTCTTTCCAGACGCCCTGCACGTCCCAAGCTGAATTTAAGCAAATATTCCGTGAAGTTCTGGTAATATACAAACAAATCACATGTCGAGGGACCAGCTTTATTTTGTGCACTCACATATTTCAAAATAAATATCCTAAGATATCATGTCCCAGAGGTCCCACTCCTTGGCTGAATGGTCAGCGTTGAAGCCTTCCGTTCAGAGGGCCCTGGGTTCGATTCCCGACCAGGTTGGGGATTTTAATCGCGTCTGATTTGGCTCGGGGACTGGGTGTTTGTGTTTATCGCAACACTCTCTTCATATTCAGACAACACACTACACTACCAACCATCACAGAAACACGCAATAGTGATTACAAACCCCCATTTACGGTTGGCGTCAGAAACGGCATCCTGCCGTAAAAAAAGACTACATCCACATGTGCGCCACAGTTCGCATCCACTAACTCACAGGTGTGGGAAAAGGGGTAGAAGAAGAAATATGTACTTAGATATAAGCATTAGCCTTCCTTTGTGTCTATATTTCTTTCATTCTTTTACTGTGGGCTTTCATTCTGTCTTCAGACCACGTTGTTTCAGTCTTCTTATTTGGACTTTCCTCTTCGTCAACTTGCCATTTATGGATTTTGGATCTGAAGATTACCCTGTTTTGGACACCTGCTGGTAAATTCCTGCCTGTTTTAAATCAGTTTTGATTTCGCCAATCTTTTTCATTGTCTCTGTTTTAGCTTTACTCCTGTTTACGTAGAATTCGACTATTTGTCTGGTAAGTCTGTTTGGATGCATTCTGTTATCGTGCCCGTATCATCTTAACAAGCGTTTACTAAAGTCACTTTCAACATAGCGTATTGTCTGCGTCTGAGTCGGCGAGTTTTGGGCCTAGAATTGTCCTTGTTGTTGTTATTATTATTATTATTATTATTATTATTATTATTATTATTATTATTATTATTATTATTATTATTATTATTATTATTAATGGTTCATGGTGTGGGTTACTGTAGCCACGTCCTAGTTCGTGAACCATGGGCAACGGCTGAGTAGCCTAGTAAGTGGTCCTGAGAGTCGGGATACCAGTTGCTATGGAATGGGAGTGGGCATCTCGGACATATTCTGAGTCATGGGTCTCCTTGTGCTCAGGCAGCTAGGACTATACAATCCACCGGTAGTCCCTGATCCGTTAGAGGAGAGATCCTCACTTGGACTATGTGTAAGTAGGGTAGCACCCTACTTCATGAATTTACCGAGTTCAGAACATTTTAAGCAAGCCTCGGACCTATGGAAGTAACGGAGTCCCACTCCCATTTGACAGGCGAAGGACTCCTTGGAAACAACTTGACGAACGAAATGGAATTCGATGTGGAGCTATCAATATTATGTGGGTTATGGAAGACAGAATGTAGTACTGACTGCGTCAGAAAACAGAATGCATCTGGATGTGCTAGGAGTAAGTGATATTCGGGTAAGGGGAGATAACGCGGAAGAGATAGGAGGTTATAAGGTGTACTTGACGGGTTTTAAAAGTGAAGGGCAGAGTATGGGGTAGGACTGTTTATCAGTTATACTATTGCGCCCAACATAGTTTCTGTTAATAATAACTAATGTAATTTGCTTTACGTCCCACTAACTACTATTTTAAGGTCTTCGGAGACGCCGAGGTGCCGGAATTTAGTCCCGCAGGAGTTCTTTTACGTGCCAGTAAATCTACCGACACGAGGCTGACGTATTTGAGCACCTTCAAATACCACCGGACTGAGCCAGGATCGAACCTGCCAAGTTGGGGTCAGAAGGCCAGCGCCTCAACCGTCTGAGCCACTCAGCCCGACATAGTTTCTGTTAGGCACGTAAATGAGCGAATGATGTGGGTAGATTTGGCAGTTGGAGGAATTAAGACGAGAATTTCCTCAGTGTATTCACCATGTGAGGGTGCAGATGAGGATAAAGTTGACAAGTTTTATGAAGCACTGAATGACATCGTAGTTAAGGTCAACAGCAAGGATAGAATAGTGCTAATAGGCGATTTCAATGCGAGAGATGGAAATAGAACAGAAAGATACGAAAGGGTGAATGGTAAATGTGGGGAAGATATGGAAGCTAATGGGAATATGAAGCGTTTGCTGGACACCTGTGCTAATATGGGTTTAGCAGTTACGAACACATACACACGGTAAGCTAGGGGTACTAGATCTATAATAGACTATAATCATAACCGACTTCGAATTCAGGAAGTCTGTTAGGAATGTACGGGTTTTTCGGGGATTTCTCGATGATACAAACCATTATCTGCTCTGTAGTGAATTAGGTACCTTCAGATTGGACAAAAGCAGTAACTGCACCCATTTATAAGCAAGGGAACAGGAAGGATTGCAACAACTATGGAGGTATTTCATTGATCAGTATATCAGGCAAAGTATTCACTGGCATTTTGGAAGCGAGGGTGCGATCAATCGTTGAGAGGAAGTTGGATGAAAACCAGTTTTGTTTCAGACCACAGAGAGGCTGTCAAGATCAAATTTTCAGTAATGCGCCAGGTAATTAAAAAAGGCTACTAGAGGATAGACAGTTGTGTTTATGTTTCATAGATCTAGAGAAAGCATATGACAGGGTACCCAGGGAAAAGATGTTCGCCATACTGGGGGGACTATGGAATAAAGGGTAGAATTATTGAAATCAATCAGAGGCATTTATGTTGACAATTGGCCTGCAGTGAGAATTGATGGTAGAATGAGTTCTTGGTTCAGGGTACTTACAGGAGTTAGACAATGCGGTAATCGTTCACCTGCTTTTCGTAGATTACATGGATCATCTGCTGAAAGGTATAAAATGGCAGGGAGGAATTCAGTTAGGTGGAAATGTAGTAAGCACTCTGGCCCATGCTGGCGACTTGGCCTTAATGGCAGATTGTGCCGAAAGCCTGCAGTCTAATATCTTGGAACTTGAAAATAGGTGCAATGTGTATGGTATGGAAATTAGCCTTTCGAAGACTAAATTGATGTCAGCAGGTAAGAAATTCAACAGAAATGAATGTCAATTTGGTGATACAAAGCTGGAACAGATAGATAATTTGAAGTATTTAAGATGTGTGTTCTCCCAGGATGGTAATATCGTAAGTGAGGTTGAATCAAGGTGCGTACAGGCAATGCAGTGAGCTCACAGTTGCGATCAACAGTATTCTGTAAGAAGGAAGTCAGTTTCCAGACGAAACTGTCTTTACATCGGTCTGATTTCAGACCAAATTTGCTTTACGGATCGAAAGCTGGGTGGACTCGGGACATCTTTCTCATAAGTTAGATGTAACAGACATGAAAGTAGTGAGAATGATTGCTGGTACAAACAGGTGGGAACAATGGCAGGTGGGTACTCGGAACGAGGAGATAAAGGCTATGTTAGGAATGAACGCATAAACCGGCTTCGGTGGTGGGGTAATGTGAGGCGAATGGAGGAGGATAGGTTGCCTAGGAGAATAATGGACTCTGCTATGGAGGGTAAGAGAAGTAGAGAGAGACCAAGCCGACGATGGTTAGACTCGGTTTCTAACGATTTAAAGATAAGAGGTATAGAACTAAATGAGGCCACAGCACTAGTTGCAAATAGAGGATTGTGGTGACGTTCAGTAAATTCACAGAGGCTTGCAGACTGAACGCTGAAAGGCACAACAGTCTATAATGATAATGTATGTATGTTACTATTGCAGAGTTATGCCCATCTCTGGACCGCGATAGGACTTATGTTCTCCCAAAATCTCTTCTTAAGTCCATGATTTTTTGCTCGTGGTATTCATTTTCTCAGCTCAATTATGGTTGTTGACTGCTTTTATTGAACTGGAGTCGATCTTGAACAATTTCTTGAAGGTCTTTTTCTATTTCACTAAGTCAGTTGTTCTTGACCTTCATTGAGAGACCAAGGTTGAGAATCCTTTTGGCGAGTCTGTCGTTGTTCACACTGAGGATATAGCCAGAGAACTTTAATCGCCTTTTCCTGATGGTGTCGGTCTTTTCTTCAAATGCTGATAAAACTCCCGAGACTTCCCTTTTATCCACATTCCCTCTGAGTGGACTGAACCAAACATTTTCCTCAATATTTTCCACTCCTGTTTCTCTACGCCTTTAATAAGTGATCTGCCTCCAATGAGCAAGCTCTGAGGCGTATAATGCTTCAGGTTTTTATTATTGTATTATAGTGTCTTTTCCGAGATAATAATTTTTGTTAAGTGTGTTGCAAGTGTTTTTATATGCTTTCTGTAATTTAGTAATTATCTCCTTATTTGCTTCACAACTTAACCAGAAGGCTGAATAATTTATCCAAGTAAATGTATTTACCTGGGAAATTTGTCCAAATTTAATAATCATAGATTGCCTATTATTATTATTATTATTATTATTATTATTATTATTATTATTATTATTATTATTATTATTATCATCATCATCATCATCATCATCTCTGGGCTACCAAGGTGTAACAGAACTCTACATATTCGAGGTGGGTTTCCCCTGTTTTTTCCTTTCTTACCAGGGATCCTTCTTCCTTTCATTTCTTCTTAGCCGTACTTCGGAAAACATTCTGTGTTCTTGTAATCTTTGTCTTTAAGTCATTTCTTTTCTCTGGTGATATTTCGTCGATCCAATAATTTCTGCGCAACCTCCTAGGATGTAGTAGGTGATTGGGAGCTACTACCAGACCGATTATAGCTATGAATGGGTACGGAAAAGCGGCCCACTTTTTGGGATGACCGGTTGGCCTGTTGTCATTCAGAATACTGGCAGTGAATGAGATCCCCCCGGAGGATGCAGACGTCCACTTCAAGTGGGGCACAGTGGCGCGTGGTCCAGCCGCAGCCAGCCAGCTAATTGTGGAACAGTTAGCATAATCAGCGCAGGAAATGGAGACGAGTTTTTCTCCCTGGACAGGAATGTGGCACTTGCTGTGCTGTGATCGTCTCGTCAGCCTCTCAATGGACCTCTCGGAGCTCTCGCCACTCGTAACAGCAGAGTACCTCACAACCACATCCAAACGGTTTTGTCTGGCACTCATATTCAAAATTCATCCAGCTTCTTCACTCAATGGTCAGCTTAGTATACTTCGATTCAGATGGTCCTGGATTCGATTCTCTGAGGGCCGGGGATTGATTAATTCCCCTAGCTAAATGACTGGCTGTTTATGTTCTCCTCAATACACATCTTCGTTTACATACACCGCATCATAGAAACAGGGAATAGTGAATACAATTCTCCACATAGCGCTGGCGTCAGAAACACTGGCTTATTGTCGAGAAATTTACTGGTCCATAAACCAAACCCTGCGGGAGAAACTTCCGGCACATCGGCGTCTCCGAAAACCGTCAGAAATGTAGTTATTGGGATGTGAAAACAATTATTATATATATATAATTCGCTGGGGCCATCAAGGACCACGTTAAGTCTTGTTGCATTTGACACTGAACTTGGCCTTCTTTAGAGCCCAAATTTCCCTCATTCTTTGTGAGTGGGCCTGCTTACGCTCCTCTTATTATTATTATTATTATTATTATTATTATTATTATTATTATTATTATTATTATTAACAATGGCTATGGGCTTAATCTATATTAGTGCCAGTCCCAGGGAGTTGATGTAAGGCTAGGAAGAAAGCCATGCCATCTCTGTTCAGTGCATTGAGTCGCTTGCAGGTGAGGATGCATTTACAAGGGGGTTCCATGGGTGTCTAGACCACCTTTGAATTTTCCCCAGTCTTATGGAAAGCATGATGTAGGCCTATTTGTGAATACCTTAAGTTGCAAGCTGAAGCCACTAGCTGGCGAACGTCCACTAGGAGTGACGTTGCCTGTACAACCATACAACCCATAATAAACATTTGATTTTTACAGCAACTAAGAAATGATTATGAGCTTCAGTTAGCAATCTGTAGTGTGCCTTTGTTATTCAGATAATTGTTTGCAGATAAGATCTAGTATCATTGCATTAACAAGTAATCATATTATATTATTTAAATCCTTTACCGCAACTAATTAATACTAATAAAAAAATAAACTTTTCCCTTTGCGCAAAGCTAATGATCATGAATACGTCGTTAAAAAATAAGTGAACCTCAAATACTGATAACGAACGATTTATTTACATCATTTCACAGAACATCTTTGGCGACTAAGGCCTACGGCAACGGCTAATGTGACGTCACTGACGGTACATTTTCTATTTCAACACAAACTATATTTACAAATCCACAGAAGCAGTATATTTGGTGACCAAGGCCTACGGTAAGGACTAATTTGACGTCACTGACGGTACACTTGCTATTTCACCACACTCTATTTACAAAAATCCATAGCCGCATCATCTTTGGTGAGCAAGGCCTAATGTGACGTCACTCACCGTACACTTTCTATATCAACACACCGTATTTCTACAAATCCACAGCAGCAGCATCTTTGGTGACCAAGGCTTAAGATAACTACTTGTGACGTCACTTCCGTCATATTTATAGGCGTTACACGAATTTTCGGATGACTACCAGTTATAAGACACGTTTATGTTAGAAAATCGGCAGTACTCATTGAGTAGTAATTTAAATGTCCTATTATATTCCCGTGTATCGGCCCCGTGGTATACGGGTAGCGTGCCTGCCACTTACCCGGCGGCCCCGGTTTCGATTCCCGGCCAGGTCAGGGATTTTTACCTGGATCTGAGAGCCGGTTCGAGGTCTACTCAGACTACGTGATTAGAATTGTGAAGCTATTTGACGGTGAGATAGCGGCCCCGGTCTAGAAAGCCAAGAATAACGGCCGAGAGGAATCGTCACTCAGCACCTCTTAATCTGCAGGCCTTTTGGCTGAGCATCGGCCGCTTGGTAGGCCAAGGCCCTTCAAGCGCTATAGTGCCATGGGTGTATTCAATTCCCGTAAATATTGTGTAGCACTACGAGTAGTTTGAAATTAATATTCAGAATTCGCTAAATTTAGGCTAAATATCAACTCTCGCAAAATGACACCGCACCTCTCCAGAGATGTAATTCCAAACACGCGCCTACTTACAGGAGAAAAGGTAAGGACTTCCACTATTCGTAACATCCGCTCGAACAAGGGAACTATCCGAAAACGCAGCTCGCAATGCAAATCGCTTCGAAATTCCTGAAAGCGCATTGGAGAGTGTAAAATGACTTATCAGAATTCCAAAGTCGTAAGACGTATCGAGAGCGTCTCAAGGTTAAGGGGGCCGAGCGTCTTCCACGCTACCTGCGTGTAACCAGCTCGGGATCCCCAGGTGCTGAATGGGTTGCCTTCCACTAGCTCTTTCAACCTGTCTCCAACTCTTCACTTTCATCATTCGGATATGATTTGCCTTGGCTGACTCTTGTTCTTCGGATCCAATCAGTATTACGTTTGTCATGCCCAGGATATGTTTCATTTACGCGCTTTCAAAGTTAACACTGCCCCCGTCGATTTCTCCGCCTTTACTATCTGAGTATGCAGAAGATCCGCAAATGAACAGGGTTTTAGAGAAGGAGTAGAATAAGTCTGAAACAAAAGTAATGAAGTGCAGGCAAATATTAGATTATATGAATATTGTCACTTGGGTAGTAAAATAACTCACAAGGGAAGAAGTAAGAAGGACATAAAATGCAGACAAGCACAAGCAGGGAAGGCTTTTCTTAAGAAAATAAATGTGCTCACTTCAAACATTCATATAGCAATTAGAAAAATATTTTTTGAAGACTTTTGTCTGGAGCGTGGTACTGCATGGAAGTGAAACATGGACGATAACTAGCTCAGAAAGAAAGAGAAGAGAAGTTTGTGAAATGTGGTGTTACAGAAGAATGCTATGGATAGATCGAATCACGAACGAAGAGATAGTAAATCGAACTGGTGAGTGGAGAACGATTTGTCTAAATTTGACGAGAAGAAGTCATAGAACCCCAGGACTTGTGCAGTTTGATTTTGAGCGAAGTGTATGGGGTGAGAACGGTAGAGGTAGAATATAGCAGGCATATTCGAGTAGATATAAGATGCAGTAGTTACGTAGAAGTGAAAAAGTTAGTACAAGATAGGGTGGCATGGAGGGCTGCATCAAACCAGTCTAGGGACTGACGACCCAAGAATAAATTATGTCCGCCATGTTTGAACCCGAACTAGACACGCTATGCGAGATTGAGTTGTGTCACAATATTGAAGTTTCCCGATCTCTCTGTTGACATATCCCCTGGCCAAGCCCCCTATATCCCCATTCAGCTGCCACTCCGGTCTCGTGGCCTCCTGTAATCATGTCTGCCGCTTCTAGCGTTAAGCGCCACAAATTATATGATCCTCTGATTTATTGGTACTTCCAGTAATGATCTATAGAAATTGTCTTCTTAGGTTGCATAATGTTTCTGTTACAATTCTTCTCCAGGCTATCATATTTTATTTAACTAAATTAAATAATTTTAAAGAAATCTCGCGTACAAGGTGAACCAGAAAATATAATATATTCATCTATAAAGTAGAACATGTATTTATAAAAAGAAGGAACGTAAGAAGTTCCCCTTGGCGATAGCCGCGTCATCTCTAATGATCAAAGAGCTATTAAGGACCATCCTTCATGAGGAAAAATAACAATGATTGATTTGAAACATGATATGCATAGATTGAAACATAAAGAAAACACTCGATATTAAAATGCATTAAAAAGGAGAAGATACATTTTCTTGTTCTTCTATTTTTGTATACACGAAAAGAGGAATTATGGAAGTCATTATTGGCTGGTTGATTGAAATTGTTCGCTGCTCTAGAAAGGAGAAATTGGTAACGTGGAACCAATTAACTGCCGTGTCAGATGGAGGACGTGCGCTTGCACACTCTGTAGTCTCAGTGTTGAAATTTATACTCTCGTATCGAGAAAAATAATGGTCTGCGGCCAGCTGATTCGTGCAAGGCAGTAGATTTCGAGATGAGCTATATAGTACACCCTTGTGTTTGAGGAAGTAGATACTAATCTGTGAATGACTTCATAGTTACCGTATTTAGATAGGTTGTATCTGGTCCTTGTCTGATTGCTGAGGATCGCAGCCGTCAGTTCAAAGGGTCCCAGGTCCGATTCCAGTTCAGGTGAAGGATTTTTCACAGACTCGAGGACTCTCTTCATCTACATACAACACCCCTGTGGGTGAGGGGACACAATAAATCCACGATATTCCCTACCTATCGTAAAAGGGGTACCAGGGGCTTTTAAATTGATTGATTGATTGATTGATTGATTGATTGATTGATTGATTGATTGATTGATTGATTGATTGATTGATTGATTGATTGATGTTTCTATTTTGGCTAGATCAAGACAGTTGAGGTTACTTTAATTTATACAAATTCTGTAACATAAACATTCTTAATTATGTGACAAGTGATATGAAACATAATTAATAGCCTAAAGTATAGGTAATATTCTCATAGCAAAATATGTGTTGTTCTTTTGAGTCATTCGTCCATAGACTGGTTTGATGCAGCTCTCCATGCCACCCTATCCAGTGCTATTTTTTTAAAATTTCTACGTCACTAATACATCGTACATCTGCTCTAATCTGCTTGTCATCTTCATACCTTGGCCTGTCGCCAACGTCCTTACCACCAACACTTCCCTCAGAAGCCAACTGAAGAAGTCTTGTGTCTTAGCCTATCATTCTATCTCTTCCTCTCGTTCAATTTAGGCAAATCGTTCCTTCTGCAACACCCCATTTCAAACGCTTCTATTCTCTTTCTCTCTGAACTAGTTGTCGTCCATGTTTAATTTCCATACAATGCCACGCTCCAGACGAAAGTCTTTAAAAACATCTTTCTAATTCCTATATCAATGTTCGAAGGGAGCAAATTTCTTTTCTTAAGAAAGGCCTTCCTTGCTTGTGCTAGTCTGCAATTAACCGAGCTCGATAGCTGCAGTCGCTTAAGTGCGGCCAGTATCCAGTAATCGGGAGATAGTGGATTCGAGCCCCACTGTCGGCAGCCCTGAAGATGGTTTTCCGTGGTTTTCCATTTTCACACCAGGAAAATGCTGGGGCTGTATCTTAATTAAGGCCACGACGGCTTCCTTCACATTCCTAGGCCTTTCCTGTCCCATCATCGCCATAAGACCTATCTGTGTCGGTGCGACGTAAAGCAAATAGCAAAAAAAAAAAAAAAAAAAAAAATCTTCTGAAGTCATAACATATAAACTAACACAAATATTGAACTTAGTGTGGTTAATCGTGTATAAGCCTAACATAGTAGATGATAATAATCCTTCAAGTAGTGGACAGAGTTTACTAAAAATGGTAACTAAAAATAAAGTTTCACAATTAATTAAACCTGACACCTTATTACAAAAAGAAATCTTATTAAAATTTAAACAGACCATACATTTAACTGTTATTTGAAGTGGACTGTATTTATAGCTGAATTCAGTCTTCCAGTTTTATTGGATTATGTTTATTACTTGTTTTCCACGGCCAGTCCATTTTTCGCTTACTTCCCCAATTCAGAGTTTAGTTATAGCTGGGCATGAAATTGTTTACAATAGTGAGTTGTTTGCTGTTAGGTTGCATTCGGAATGTGGTGGGTTCGGACCCCACTGTTAGCATTCTTCAAGATGGTTTTTCATGGTAGCTTATTTTCACGCCAGTTCCTTAAGAAAGGCAAGGGTCGCTCCTATCCAAGTCCTAACCTACCTCCTAAGACTGTGCACTGATCAGGGGATCTAAGTCGACCGTCAATCCATGGTCGACAACATGAACTGGTCAGGTGATAAAGGACTTAATGAAAAGGTCCTTTTCTCGACCTCACAGCCCCTGGTCTGTACCCAGGTTGATATGTCCTCCAGCGATGTGAGCTCCCATTTCTTGACAAACACTTTGCGCTTGACTGGCAGCATAATATGTAAAGTGGTAGTCCGTATTAACACAGAGAAATTTAATTATTGATACTTCATCTGAAAATAGCTCTCAGCGGTAAATTAACTTCCTCTTTAGTCACGGTAGCTGCCTTGAGATCACGATCACAGTTTGACGTTGCTTGTTATTTATGATCTTACGCCACAAAAATAAATCCATATTTTATTTTTTTCAAAACCTTCTTGTAGCGTTTACAATTTGTCATGATGTCAAAGAGTACCGAATAAGAAAACATTAGTCAACCATTTGTGAATGAACGGTTTGAAACAAATATATGGTCAGTTTTATTTTACAATCTGTCTTACGTCTCACCAACACATATAGATCTTATGGCGACGATGGGATAGGAAAGGCCTAGGTCCGTGAAGGAAGTGACCGTGGTTTTAATTAAGGGGGACAGCCCCAAAATTTGCCTGGTGTAAAAATGGAAAACCACAGAAAAGCATCTTCAGAGTTGCCGACAGTGGAGTTCGAACCCTCTATCTCTTGAATGCAAGCGCACAGCTGTGCGACCTAACTGCACAGCCAGATCGCTCGGTAAATATGTACTAACTACGGGACTAAACCATGACGAACAGGTCCATAAGTGATGTTCCTAAATGTACATATAGAACCTCTGAATTATTTTGGTGAGACCGAACGTTTTTGCAGAAACTAGTGAAGACTTTATGGTTGGTCCTTCTGGATCCAGTTGTTAAGCCAATGACAGCCACGAACTTGAGATGATATTTTTCTCTAAAGTATTTAATAGTAGCTCTGTGGAAACGTCTCTTTTCTGCGTCAATTTAACCCTTTCTTCTTGAATGGATTAATGACGGTGCGAGTTTTGTAAACGTTCGCCATGTGGCCAGGCTCCTAGAACATGTGAAAGTGTTTCAATCTCTTCAGGGCAACGAACGCCGATAGAATTGTCCTCATGGGAACTGGTTGGTATCCTGTGGACGGCTGGCACAAATCTTGGCCATTTTAATGCCTTGCATCACAATTACTGGTGTTCTTGGATACAGGAAATAGTGACAAGCTATAGTGACTATAACAAATACATTTACAACTCAGTTAACACTTATTTACCTAGTCGATGTGAGGAGATAAAAGATAAGTTAGGAATGAACTCGATGGATAAAGCTGTATGCATAAACCGGCTTCAGTGGTGGGTCACGTGAGGCGAATGGAGGAGGATAGGTTAATTAGGAGAATAATCGACTCTGTTATGCAGGGTAACAGAAATAGAGGGAGACGAAGACGACGGGGTTCATGGAGCTTTCACCAGCATCGAGAGAATCCCATAAATGCTCAGTTGGATTAAGATCGGGAGATCTGGAGGGCCAATCCATGAGTGCTCCTCCAACCATCTGATTGCCACCACAGAGCGGTTACATGGCGCATTATCCTCTTGAAACATGGCCTCCCCACCAGGGTACTCTAGATCCAGAAAGGGATGCAGATGGTCTGAAGGAACGTCCATATAAAGTGTACCTGTCAGTGTTCCCTGAAGACGGACAATGGGATCTGATTGCGACCATTAGAACGCCGCCCAGACCAGAACTGAGCCACCTCCCGCCTGGACACCACCTTGTTGACACGCAGGATCCATAGCTACATCGGGCATACGCCACACTCTCAGGCGCCCATCAGTTCGACACAACTTGAACCGGGATTCATGGGAACAGACCACACGCCGCCACTGTTCCATGGTCCATTGCACGTCGTTCGAGTAATCAGCAAAGGGACACGAGTTGGTCGTCGGCTGGTGAAGCCTATGCGGTGCAGTTTCCTCCTTACATTCGTGATAGAAATGGGTTCCTGACTCCCAACATTCAACTGAGCGGTGAACTGACTGACAGTAGCCCGTCGAGCGCCTATTATTGTCTTGCGAAGGTGACGTGATGTCCGTTCGTTAAACACCTGTGGTCTTCCCGTGCGGCGGTTTACGCGGGTGGTAACATTCTCTTCGATACAGAAGATCCACCCTTGACATTGTTGACCTCAGAAACCCGAATTAGCGTATACTAGCCGTGCGCCACGTTCAAAGTCGATTACTTCGCGACGTGTTGCCATTTCCAAGACACTGGTATCTGTGACAGATTGCTCAGCTACTCCGCAGCTATCGGCAACGCTCAGGAGTCATACACGGCACACGTTTTAATAGCACACCCCTTCGTGTGACTTTTGGCCACTTAGTGTATATATGATGGCTTCATTTGCTACTCATCATTAGGATTAGCGCACCATCATCAATTTAAGCGATATATTTACTGAGGGTTTTTTTTGCTAGGGGCTTTACGTCGCGCCGACACAGATAGGTCCTATGGCGACGATGGGATAGGAAAGGCCTAGGAGTTGGAATACTGAGGTTTCGTTGTTAATAATAATAATAATAATAATAATAATAATAATAATAATAATAATAATAATAATAATAATAATAATAAGGTGTAATGCTTACCTTTCGTAGGTGACCTAGTGATTATCACGAGAGGCAAAGAAGAAACTAGGTATGGCACAGAGATGTTACACAGGATAGCGTCAAAGGCAGGCCTCCAGGCATCATATGAGAAAACCCAGGACGTAAATTCCTTTTTGCCTACAATAAAGAGAAGACGTGAGGATCTCACAGGTGGCATCCTTGAAAATTTTGGGAAATAATTTAACTATCAGGATTGGACAGTTGGATCAGCTTGGAAAGACCTACCACACTCCAGAAGGCATACGGACTAGTGTAGAATTATTACAATAAAAGACTGATATCGTGAAATTGAAACACTTCAGAACAGTTGTCAACGGAGGAAACAAGGTGAGCCGGTTGATGGTTACAGTGACATCAAAAGTACAAATACTAAATCGAATTAGGGAGAGGAGAACGAGTTTGCTAAATGTGATCGGAAGAAGAGATAGAATGATAGGACACATCTTAAGACACCCAGAACTTGTTCAGTCGGTTTCTGAGAGAAGTGTAAGTGCTAAGAACGGCACGGGTATACCAAGGTATGAATATGACAAGGAGATTATTGCAGATGTAGGATGTAAGAGTCACGTAGAAATGAAAAGGTTAATACAGGATGGGTTGGCTTGGAGAGCTGCATCAAACCAGTCTATGGACTGGTGACTCGAGCAACAACATCGTGAAGTTACTTGTTTTGAATTAAATATTTTAATATAAACTGTTGTCCTAGCTGCTATGGGACGGAGTGGACCGAACAGTAGCGACAGTTGGGACAACTCTCTGAAGGGGCCAACGGCATTGTTTGAGGTCCGCCAGAGGAAGAAATGTAACTGAAATACAGTACGCAGCGTCTGTACTCCAAGCTAGGGACAACCTCAGTTAAACGTGGCAGGAGGTAAGAAATGCACTCAATGACTGGTGAAGCGATACATTGGTTGAGGTAATTTATCGTCGTATATCTTATCGCAGCTTATCCCGTGCGACGGAACGAACGGTAGGAAAGAAGAATTTGGCACGTGGTGCTCCTCCTTTGTGTGTGTGTGTGTGTGTGTGTGTGTGTGTGTGTGTGTGTGTGTGTGTGTGTGTGTGTGTGTGTGTGTGTGTGTGTGTGTGTGTGTGTGTGTGTGTGTGTGTGTGTGTGTGTGTGTGTGTGTGTGTGTTGCTGTGGAAGATGTGAGAGCTGTGTACATGGAGGTAACTTATGTGGTAATAAAATATTACAATTGTTGTTATTTGAAGCATTGAAAGTTCACTAAGCTACCAGACCGCAACATGGACGAACTTTATGATATACTATGATATACCGATCTATGCGGTATTGATATGACGAAAGTGGATTAATGTAGACAATTGCTGGGAAAGCAGAAGCGACATTTTCCGTGTAGACCGGTTCTGAACTACAGTGCTACAATCAGACGGAAAACAATAAATAAACAAGGTAAATTTTGGTGTTCGCTGTGAAGCGAAGTTCAACCAGTCAGAGAGGAATTTTAATAAAACAGTTCGGAAAGTAATTAGAGTACGGTAAAGTATCATTTTCCGTACTCTTTTGAGTGCGGGAAGAAGGCAATGGCGAGGAACTGTGTCCTTGGTTTGTACCCATGTTCCTGAAGCTTAATGGTCATAGCGTGCAGTGTGCTGTCATCACCCCAGCACATTCCCGAGGGCGGAAATCTCAAGTAAAAGAACGATCATGTTTTGTATCCATCTCGAGACATTAATCGAGCGGAGAGAGAGCAGCACAAGAATAAATAGGAAGTCGCCCGCAGTAATCGAAGACAGATGCCGTAAGCCAAGCAGCATCCTCTCGACCGGAGGCACGCGTGTGCCAGGACGCCATTTCCGCTCTTCATCTGTCCGCTGATGGATGAATCTGCACCCGCCTATTTAATTAAGAAGATAATTACAGGATATTAACGGTTCGTCTAATTAAATGTAAATATTACGGAATACTTGTTGTAAACCAACGCGACAATTTCAGAAGAAAGTTTTAAGATAGTCTCCCACTTGAATGCTCCACATTCACTAAAAACTTGAGTGAGTGACATTCAACCAACCAGTTCCAGTTCGATCACCACTTTCAACTGGCCTGAATATGGCTTTCTCTGCTTTGCAATTTTAGCTAGTAAAACATTAGGTCCGTACCTTAATTTAAACCAGGAACGATACTTGTAAGGGGCCACCAAAAGCCTTAGAGAGTGTTAAATAGTCAAGGAAGTAGGTACGTGCTGGTAATATTCGCAATTTCGACAGTAATATGACCACAATGACTAGCACTTTGCCCCTCGCTATCCCTTAGACCCCGACACACGAATTGACCGTGTGTAAAATAGGAGCGTGGTAGAAGAAAGTGGAAATGATGCCTGATTCAGCTATAATCTCCCGTACACCAATATATGCAGTCTAGTTTAGAATCCCTAGGGGCCTATCTTATCTTTTGACAGGCAGATCTATGTAATCTATGCGTCATCCCACAGGGGGGGGGGTGAGGGGGATTTCTAAATCACAGTGAAAACAGAACATATTCACTCTCTGGAAGATGTTGCAGGAGAAGTTGAATTTTAGACACCTTCGGAAGGACCAAGATTATGAGCAACATAGGAGATTCAACCATAGTATTAATAGAGTATGGAAGAATAAATAAGGCTGACAAATTTAAATTCAAAACAACGAGTTGACAAGAAAGCAAATAAAACTAATGTAAGAAAAGTCGTACTAGCATATCAAGTGATTAAGGATATCTGCTATAAAAGGAATCTCCTTCCCAAGTCTAAAACCAGGAATCAAGTCACAAAAATTGCTACGACACAACATATACTGTACGCTCACTATAAAAATAAGAGAAATAAAAGCCAATGAGGAAAGAATGGCTCTGAAAAAATATCCATGGACCACTGAAGCCAACAGAAAGGCGAGTTTAAATTTTAGAGAAATTAATGGAAGAAGAAAGCGAAAATAGGTCTGATAGAATTAGTAAGCAGAGAGACAAGCTCTGTAGTCAGGCCATGAGGGTGGACAACAGCAAATTCGTCAAAAGAATTTTCAATGACGTATACAGGGATTAAGATGGCAACCAATGGATATAAGTGACAAAGATCGATATGGAGGAAATCGGAATAACAAAAGCTGTAATATAAGATAGAACAACATTCAAAACTTCAAGGGTTTCCAAATAAAGAAACAAAATAAGTAACATCCAAAAAGAGGAGAGGAGGAGAGCAAAGGAAGAAGCAAGGAGATGATTGCATAGGTATTCCCTCTTCATTTCTTCTTCTTCTTCCTCTTCTCGTGCCGTGTCCTCATAGAAGGCTGATAAGGGTTGTCGCACTACTGTCGGACGTTCTGACATCAAGATAATTGTCTCCGTCAATGTTCCCGTTTACCTTCTATCTTACCCTCTATGATAAAATGTATCGGGCTGTATGTTTAATTTTTAAATTCCTTTGATAGCCAAAATCGGCTTGATTAACAAATAGGTGGGAGACTACAGTTTCGAGAGCCGTAATAAAGTGTCACGTAAATTCTTGAATTGATTCATCAATGCGAAGAAATCCTACGATTCTCAACATCTGTAAACAAATTTCTCTCACAATGTGAAAGAGAAGAATGGGAGAAGTGTTTTTAATATTAGACGTATAGTGGTCACATGACTTTCATTGTGTTAAATGGAGACACAACAACATTCATTACCGCTGCAAGGTGATTTCAATGCTACGTTAAGCGAGTAGCCCTCGAGCGTACAGGGGCTCGTCTTCAAGGCGGGGATTCGGGCCAAGTAGTGTTTTCCGCTCTTCCTCTGCCCTACTGCTTTTATTATGTCAAGTAGAATCTTGTCTTCCGTTCGATTTATCTCACGTAATAGCTTTGATAATTGCTCCCTATGGGTATGAAACTCTTAAGACCGAGCTCGATAGCTGCAGTCGCTAAAGGGCGGGCAGTATCCAGTATTCGTGAGATAGTGGGTTCGAACCCCACTGTCGGCATCCCCAAAATGGTTTTCCGTGGTTTATCATTTTCACACCAGGCAAATGCCGGAGCTGTACCTTAATTAAGGCCACGGCGCTTTCTTCTCACTCCTAGCCCTTTCCTGTCCCATCGTCGCCATAAGACCTATCTGTGTCGGTGCGATGTAAAGCAAATAAGAAAAGAAACTCTTAAGATACTAAAATAGCCGGACTGGGACGGTAGATCGTTGGCCTTCTGAGCCCAACAGGACAGGATCAATCCTGGCACTGTCCAGTGGTATTTGAAGGTGCTCAAATACGTCAGCCTCATGTCGGTAAATTTACAGGACGTAAAAAATCTCCTATGGGATAAAATTCGTCGTCTCCGAAAAGCGTAAAAGTAGTTATTGGGAGGTATAATATTATCATACATACATGCATTATCATTATAGACTGTTATGCCTTTCACCGTTCAGTCTGCAAGCCTCTGTGAATTTACTAAACGTCGCCACAACCCTCGATTTGCAACTAGTGTTGTGGCCTCATTTAGTTCTATACCTCTTATCTTTAAATCTTTAGAAACTGAGTCGTCTTGGTCTACCTCTACTTCTCTTACCCTCCATAACAGAGTCCATTATTCTCCTAGGTAACCTATCCTCCTCAATTCGCCTCACATGACCCCACCACCGAAGCCGGTTTATGCCTACAGCTTCATCCATCGAGTTCATTCCTAAAATAGCCTTTAGCTCCTCATTCCGAGTACCCTCCTGCCATTGTTCCCACCTGTTTGTACCAGCTATCATTTCTGCTACTTTCGTGTCTATTGCTTCTAACTCATGAATAAGATATCCTGAGTCCACCAAGCTTTCGCTCCCGTAAAGCAAAGTTGGTCTGAAAACAGACCAATGTAACGATAGTTTCGTCTGAGAGCTGACTTCCTTCTTACAGAATACTGTTGATCGCAATTGCGAGCTTACTTCATTAGCTTTACGACACCTCGATTCAATCTCACTTACTATATTACCATCCTGGGAGAACACACAACCTAAATACTTGAAATTATCGACCTGTTCTGGCTTTGTATCGCCAATCTGACATTCAATTCTGTTGAATTTCTTACCTACTGACATCAATTTAGTCTTCGAGTGATTAATTTTCATACCATACCCATTACACCTATTTTCAAGTTCCAAGATATTAGACTGCAGGCTTTCGGCACAATCTGCCATTAAGACCAAGTCGTCAGCATAGGCCAGACTGCTTACTACATTTCCACTAACTGAATCCCTCCCTGCCATTTTATACCTTTCAGCAGACGATCCATGTAAACTACGAACAGCAAAGGTGAAAAATTACAGCCTTGTCTAACCCCTGTAAGTACCCTGAACAAAGAAGTCATTCTAACACCAATTCTTACTGAAGCCCATTTGTAAACATAAATGCCTTTGATTGATTTTAATAATCTACCTTTAATTCCATGCCAACGGCCGTAGCCGTGTTGAAACACCAGATCCCGTGAGATCTCCGAAATTAAGCAACATTGGGCGAGGTCAGGAATTGGATGGGTTGCCACGCGCTGTTGATGGGGGGTAAGGGAATGGAGGAGCGGAAAGGAACTGGCCACCCTACCGCACGTAAACTCCGGCTCAGGAACACCTCTGCGGAGGTTCGGACCTGCCTTCTGGCAGAATAACCATTACCTACCTTTAATTCCATAGTCCCTCAATATAGCAAACAACTTTTCCCTCGGTACCCTGTCATATGCTTTCTCTAGATCTACGAAACATAAACACAACTGCCTATTCCTCTCGTAGCATTTTTCAGTTACCTGGCGCATACTGAAAATCTGATCCTGACAGCCTCTCTGTTGTCTGAAACCATACTGGTTTACATCCAACTTCCTCTGAAATACTGATCTCACCCTACCTTCCAAGATGCCAGTGAATACTTTGCCTGGTATACTAATCAATGAGATAACTCGATAGTTGTTGCAATCCTTCCTGTTCCCTTGCTTATGGATAGGTGCAATTACTGCTTTTGTCCAATCTGAAGGTACCTTACCAACACTCCATGCTGATCTTACTACTATATGAAGCCATTTCATCCCTGCCTTCCCACTATACACTATTTCAGGTCTAATTTCATCTATTCCTGCCGCTTTATGACAATGGAGTTTATTTACCATCCTTTCCACTTCCTAAAGCATAATTTCACCAACATCATTTTCCTCCTCCCCATGAGCTTGGCTGTTCGCAACACCACCAGGATGATTTCGTTTTATATTGAGAAGCTGTTCAAAATATTCCCTCCACCTCTCCAGTGATTCCCAGGGATCTATTAGGAGTTCACCTGCGTTACTCAAAACACTGTTCATTTCCTTTTTCCCTCCCTTCCTAAGATTCTTTATTACAGTCCAGAAAGGTTTCCCTGCTGCTTGACCTAGCCTTTCCAGGTTATTACAAAAACTTTCCCACGACTTATTTTTTGGATTCAACAACTATTTGTTTCACTCTGTTTCTTTCATCTATGTACAATTCCCTGTCTGCCTCGGCCCTTGATTGGAGCCATTTCTGTTAAGCCTTCTTTTTACGTTTACAAGCTGCTCTCACTTCATTTTTGCACCAAGATGTTCGCTTTTTCCCATCTTTACACACATTTGTTCCTAGGCATTCCCTTGCTGTTTCTACTACAGCATCCCTGTATGCCACCCATTCACTTTCTATATCCTGAACCTGCTTACTGTCTACTGTTCGAAACTTCTCATTAATCATATCCATGTACTTCTGTCTAATTTCCTCGTCCTGGAGATTTTCTACCATTATTCGTTTGCAGACAGATTTCACTTTCTTTACCCTAGGCCTAGAGATACTTAGTTCACTACAGATCAGATAGTGGTCTGTATCATCGAAAAATCCCTGGAAAACTCGTACATTCCTAACAGATTTCCTGAATTCGAAGTCTTTTAAGATATAGTCTATTATGGACCTTGTACCCCTAGCCTCCCATGTGTAGCGGTGAATAGCCTTATGCTTGAAGAATGTATTCGTAACTGCTAAACCCATACTAGCACAGAAGTCCAGCAAACGCTTCCCATTCCCATTAGCTTCCATATCTTCCCCACATTTACCAATCACCCTTTCGTATCCTTCAGTTCTATTCCCTACTCTCGCATTGAGATTGCCCATTAGCACTATTCTATACTTGCTGTTGACCCTGACCACGATGTCACTCAATGCTTCATAAAACTTGTCAATTTCATCCTCATTTGCACCCTCACATGGTGAATACACGGAGACAATTCTAGTCCTGATTCCTCCAACTGACAAATCTACCCACATCATTCGCTAATTTACGTGCCTAACAGAAACTATGTTGCCTGCAATGGTATTCCTGATAAAGAGCCCTACTCCAGGCTCTGCTCTTCCCTTTCTAACACCCGTCAAGTACACTTTATAATATCCTATCTCTTCCTCGTTATCTCCCCTTACCCGAACATCACTTACTTCTAGCACATCCAGATGCATCCTCTTTGCTGACGCAGCCAGTTCTACTTTCTTTCTTCCATAAGCCCCGTTAATATTGATAGCTCTCCATCGAATTCCTTTTCGTTCGCCAAGTTGTTTCCAAGGAGTCCCTCACCTGTCAAATGGGAGTGGGACTCCGTTAGTACCATAGGTCCGAGGCTTGCTTAAAATGTTCTGAGCTCGGTAAATTCATGAAGCAGGATGCTACCCTACTTGCACATAGTCCAAGTGAGGATCTCTCCTCTAACGGGTTATGGGCCACCGGTGAAATGTATAGTCCTAGCCGGCTGAGCACAAGGAGGGCCATGACTCAGAATATGTCCGAGATGCCCACTCCCATTCCATAGCAACTGGTATCCCGACTCTCAGGACCACTTACTAGGCCACTCAGCCGTTGCCCATGGTTCACAAACTAGTACGTGACTACAGTAACCCACACCATGAACCATTATTAGACCTATTAATACTAAAATATTACAAAGTTCCCTATTTACTGGTAGCAGAGCTGTATTTGCTGTTACTGTGTGTGTCACCTCGCATCTGTCACTCATCAACGCAGAATCCTTTAGTCTCAAAATCCTCATTCATTCATTTATATTGCAAGATCCAGATCGTCGAAGTAGGTCCTTAATATCAGCCTTTCTAATATGCTCACTACTGCCTTTATACAGATGGATTCAGAAGTGATGGCGCAACACGAAACGGTGGGACATTCACGATAGGAGAAACAAAAACGTCTGAGTGATAATGGTGGACGTATACTATTGCTTAAGCACGTGTGTACATCGCCTGCTTTGCGGGTCGGTACAGCCGGTGCCTGAAGAACACGAACGTTTTTGGAACTCTGTGCAGCGAAGTGTTCAGTGCATTCTGTAGTAGACTTTACCGTGCATTATTGTATTGTACCTTGTTCGGAGCTGTAGACCATACACTGTGTTCTATAAAAAGTAATGAAAGCCAGGAGTAAGTGTGTTCTAATATTAGCAATCATTCTCACTATATTTTACCTACGACTTAAAAGTAAGATAATCCGAAGATGACTACTTTTAGTTGCATACTAAATGGACAGAAAACAGAGCGATGTGAGGAGAATTCGGCCCACAAAGTCACATACTTCGTTGGGAAAATTATTATAAGTGTTTTTCTTTAAGTAGAATCCTTTTTCCGTTAAATTTATCTGTTTTAATAGCTTTAAAAATAACTTCTTATATGTATGAAGTGTTTAAGCTCTGCGAACGAACTCATTGTATTAAATTTCGTTCTTCAAAAGACGGAACATGAAGTATATTTTTAATTCATAAACTTTCAGGAGACATACCTAGGAATCATGAGAGGAGGTACCGTGAAGTTATAGAAATCAAACAACATGCGATCGACATGAATTTTGACGAAGGATACAAGATCATAAGTTCATAGATGGCAGCATTTTATAAATATTCTTCTTTGCGTCGTCATTTCATCTTGACGATACTAAACTCTAAGAACGTTTCTTTTTTGTTCAAAATTCCATCCTTCGTAGTCTTCTGCCAAATAGTTTGCTTGTGTGAAGGATGTTGTGGTTGTTACAGATCATCAACGTTCCATTTTCCCAAGGACATTTCCTAGAATTTATGCTTCTCGAGACTACCACCTCCACGTCCCACTATGTGCCGATAGCTCAGTTCTATGATGAAGGACTCACTGGTACGAAAACTGAAGGATTGTTCTCCAGCACTACATCGCATCATGACGGGTAAAGGACCATGTAGGAGAGGATGTCACTACTGTGTTAGATACTGTGGTAACCTCTACGACCAACTACGTTCACCTGCATGAATTAACACGGTATTAATTTTTGGAGTAGACTGAGTGACGGGAAAGTGATCTCAAGTATTCACCTGCTTTCATATTATACATTATTGATGTTAAACGGTATTTTTATTAAATAATGATACATCAGGCTGCGTGAGGGTTGCAGTTAAGTATTAAGTTGTCCGTTATAGAAATATGTACAAGAATACGGCATCGCATTCATTCCCGAATGCGCTGATGGTGGGTTGATGCACGTTTTTAGCATTTCAAGTAAGACGGGGTTCATGTGATATGCTGGTACATTCTATTCCTGTGTGTTTTCCAGAATTATTGTACTAGCTTATGTAGAGTTGTAGAACATCAGTTCTATCATGGAAATAAAGCGTTTCCCAACCCAAGTAAAATTGAGTCTTATTTTCGAACTGAATGAAGTTATTATTTTTCCTAAACTTTTCTCGATTACCTTCCCATAGATTCTGTCTAGTTTTACGGCCGGATGCCCTTCCTGACATCAACCCTATATGGGGATGTATTCACTACTGCGTGTTTCTGTGACGATGTGTTGTATGTAAATAATGAAGTGTGTCAAAACCGACACAAATATACAGTCATTGACGTAAAGGAAATAAGCAGCCAGAGTGAAATCCCCAACCCGGCAAGGAAACGAACTGTGTGCCCTCTGCACCTAAGGTCACTGCACTGATCATTCTTATAAGCAGCCGGACACTTAAGAATCAAAAACGAGATTAAATAATTTTCGGATAAAGTATAGGAGAGTGCGCTTTGTTATACTAATTTTTTATCGTGGTCGGCTTAGGCGGATCTTTCTTCTTATTGAATATCTTCAATTAATATTCTTGAAAACGTTTTTTCGCTTTAGTCAGTACTGTAACACACTGGGACAAAAACCTTGAATTAACCGAAATCTTCCGTGTAATGTACGTATAACGAAACAGCGCAGCGCATCAAGGTACTTGAGAACTTCAGATATTCTTCTTCTTTCGTTACGACCTCTGTAGGACCACAGACAGCTTTGTCATGGTGTGGGTTTTCTTTTCCTCCTCCCGGAACCTCTTCATCCACTCACTACTTCTCTCCTGCTCTTCAGCTGATATTTTCAGTATCCTCTTCTCTTGTCTCCCTCACTTATTCTTCTATATCCTGTGCCTGTACCTTTCTCTGCCATTGAGCTATGGCATATTGGTTGGTGTATATTTATTTATCACAGTCCAGACAATCCACTTGAGTGTGCAGTGGGGAGGATATCAAGTGATGCTGAACTCTACTCCTGAAGACCTGCTACTTGCCCATGTTTCGAGAGAATTCTTCGGGACTAGATTGATAGAGAGTGGAGAACAGTTCCTTTCACGGAAGAATCACGTTATGGCCTCAGATCCCTAGATGGACGAGAAAAGGTGTGGAGGAGAAAGGTATTCTCCATGCAAATTTTCTTCACGGATGACTTTCAATGGTGGTTCTGTAATGGTTTGTGCGCACATCCTCTTGGCTCATCTTTGTGGAAGGAGGCACTCTTACGGTCCATCCCTACATTGAAGAAATCCTGGAAGAACATGTTCTTTCATTTTTTATCATTCATTGGTGAAGAATTTTTGCGCACCCTCGTGTGACAAGATGTGTCCTATAGTACCTGGATAAGGTAGGGATTTAGCTGGTACAAAGACATGAGCGCCGTCCGGATCTCAACTCTCAACTCACTTGAGCATCTATAGGCAATTTGGGGAAGAAAAGTGCGTAGTCACTGGGAAGTCTTTCTTGAAGAATGAGAGCTCATTCCCCAAGAGGATATCGCGGCACTCATAAGTATGCCTCGTATGATTCGTGCCAGAGGTGACAACACACCTGTGGTGTATTTTGTCAAAGTGGGGTGCTAATAAATATTATGTTCATACCAATGGCAAAAAGGACGAAAATCTTAGCATAGATAATAATAGGATGGTCGACCCACAACATCAAAGATCGTCAAAAGGTAATCATTAGGACACCATAACGCTAAATGCAAACAAATGTTATTTCACTGGTGGTGACTTGCCGGACCACGGAAAGGCATGCGCTTAATGCCTCGTTGGGTCAAACCTAGTATATCAGACTTATTATTCATCAATCAGCAGAGCCAGTGGACGCCACGGCGGGCTAACCGAGAGGGGTGTCCGTGGTAAGTACAATGTTTCAAAAAAAAAAAAAAAAAAAAAAAGGGAGAAGGAAAAGGTAAAGAGTGAGAGAGAACGTACAACAAACCAAATGTAAGAAAGGAGAATGGATTTAAAATAAGTTGTATTTAAACTTCAAATGACTAGAGTAGGCAGTGTATAACAAGCAAAGAAGGGGAATTACAAACTTTTAACAAGGGCTCAGCCCGTTTGACAACCAAAATACCATCAAGAATAATAATAATTAAGAATTCTTGGGAATAACGATTATGATTTTCAAAAAAAAAAGCCCAAGACCAGAGTTCGACAGAAAAAACCAGAATCAGCACCTATATAAGTTCACAACCTTTTTTTAAAACACTTTGGTTAAGAAATAAAGCCACTAAATATTTGAAAAATAATGATTTAAGGCCACCCTTACAATCTTCATTTAAAACCCAAAGGAGGGCAAGAGAGTTATAGCACGACGGGAGACAAAAATTCTTACAACTCAATACCGGAAAAGAAGAAAGGGAAAGAAAAAGGAAGCAGAGTGAGAAGGGAAGAAGAGAGAAAAAAACAGGGGGGGATCCTTCCAGGCTGCTTAAACGCTATCACGTTGGCAATGTAAGCGACCACTCGGGTCTGTAAAAAAGCTCAGGATGTGGCAACACTTCTATCACTTGTCCAAGCACAGTTTATTTTGGCGTATGAGATAGATAAAGGTATCAGTCTGAAGGACTTAGTTAGAATGGAGACCATGAAGCCACTAAATAATTTAACATTCAAAGTTCAAATCTTGATATAGACCACGAAAGATATAAAAGGTTGTAACATTTTGCTCACCCAGTCTGTTGGTAAACAATGCAGCTATTCACAAATAAAAGTAGGTAAAACGTCGCAACGGGCCAGCCGTTAGCGAACAGTTCCGCTCTCTCCACTCGTGTTGTTTTCCAACTCAATGTCTGACCGCGGAAACTAAGGAATAGCTTGCTTATATAGGTGGTGAAGTTACTCGATGAAAAATACGTAGGTGTGACATCACAACGAGGAAGCAGCAACAGTGCCGGAGAACAGGCCAGTTAGTGAACAGCTGGGCGAGCAAGCAGATGAATGCGACAGAAGGCAGAAGGTAAGATGTAGTAGAGCGGTCGTAACATATTCCCAACACTCGGCGAATCCGAAGGATGGGGGAGATGACGATGATGATCCAGAGGCGGAGAAGAAAGTCCCATGGTGACCACGGAAGATACCATCGCCGAACTCGTAGAACGGTGAAGCAGAAACGGAAAGCAAAAACCAAACAGGCATAAGCAGCGAAGTAAAAAGAAAAAAGGGAAGAAAGGGAAAAAGGGATGGGATGGGATAGAGAGATAAAGAAGGGAAAAAGAGGTATAAAGTAAAAAGGAAGAGAAAAGTGATATGGAGTGAAATAGAGAATTACAAAAATATACATATATACATTAATAAAAAAGGAGTGGCCTTAATATATATATATATATATATATATATATATATATATATATAGAGAGAGAGAGAGAGAGGGAGAGATGCAATAAAAATAAATGTTTTAGAACAATATATGTAATTTAAAATAAAGTTTCCCATATTAGAAATGGAATATAAAACCCCCAAAATTTATATGTGGGAGAGTCAGACATAGGGCGAGGGTGAGTGGAGAGAGCAGAACTGAGTGAGCAAGAGGAAGGGAAAAAAATACAAGTATAGAAAGCTCAAAATGGACAAATGAAAGAAGATAAAAACCTAACCAAAAGGAACAACAAAGGCAGCCTGGAAGAAATCTCTATCCCTAACCCTCAGGAACAGAAGGAGGAAAAAATTTCTTCATCTGAGAAAAAGGAGCCTTTTTAACATCAGTAGGAGTGTCAAGGGATTGGAGGAGGGCAGTGGTTGGAGAGGGAAAAGAGAGGATACGGAAAGGGCCAATCCAACGAGGGGAGAGCTTTGCAGATAAATTTTGAGAAGTAGAACTAATGGGGTGATTATTTAATAATACAAAATCAGAAACTTGAAAAGATGGAGAACGGACTCGGGAATTACAAGCCCTACGGTGAAGATCTCTGGCGTGAAGAAGTTGTTGAAGGGCGTGATTCAGTTGAGTATCAGTAAGAAGATGAGAGGGGGTATCTAATAATGAGGATACATTCCAAGATAAAGAAAGGGGTGTGTGTAACTCTCTGCCAAGAAACAACTTGGCAGGAGTAAAAGAGGTAGAAGAATTAATAGTAGCATTTAATGCCAAAACTAAATGGGGGAGTTCGGAATCCCAAGACTTATGGTCAGTAGATTGAAAAATAGAAAGAAAGGTTTTGAGATTTCGATGGTAACGTTCTACAATGTTACCCTGAGGATGATAGGGGGAGGTAAAAACTTTCTTGATACCGTGAGAGAAACAAAAATTATAAAAGGCCTTAGAAGTAAAAATAGAGGCATTATCGGAAATTAATACTTTAGGAAGACCAATGATAGGAAAAATCTGAGTGGATAATAAACTAATAATTATTTGGGAAGAAATATTTCGTAACGGACGAACAATAAGAAACTTTGAAAAACCATCGAGCAAAGTGAATATATAAGCATTTGCTTTTGAAGATTTAACTAATGGGGCAACAATATCAATATAGAATTTTTCAGCGGAATAAGTGGCAGGAGAAGCGGCATATGTACCATAGGGTTGGTGGTTGAGTGGCTTATGTTTTTGACAAGAATCACATAAACGAACCCAAGAATATACGTCTTTTCTCATCTGTGGCCAAAAAATAAAGAGGCAAGACGAGCATAAGTTTTGGCCATTCCAAAGTGGCCCCCAACAGGGGAACCATGGAAATACTGAAAAATCATAGGACGTAAATTTGAAGGAAGAACGAGGCGAGAAATAGCACGTGGAGTAGGTTTAAAAATAAGGAG
The DNA here is from genome assembly GCF_040414725.1 of Anabrus simplex. NCBI lineage: Eukaryota > Metazoa > Arthropoda > Insecta > Orthoptera > Tettigoniidae > Anabrus > Anabrus simplex. The sequence goes on along the minus strand of NC_090272.1, from coordinate 25,443,580 downwards.
ATGATTCTGCAAACGAAAAGGACCAGAGTAATTTGGAAGAGAAAGGTCTTGAATCAGCTGTTGACAATACGGATCTTGTTTCTGATGGTCTACACAGGACTGAAAAGAGAGGGGAAAATTTGTAAGGGAGGAAATAGAGGTAATAGCATTAACAGGCAAAGAATCAATTTCAGGGTCATGGGATTGATTATCTTCAAAAAGGCGGCATAAAGCATCAGCAACTGAATTATGGAAACCCGATACAAACTTGAGCGAAAATTTAAAGCGAGATAACCGAAGGAGCCAACGAACAGTACGGCCTATTTTAGGAGCATTATGAAGCAACCAGGATAATGCTTGATTGTCGGTATGTACTACAAATTCCCGATGGTCCAAGTATTCGGCAAAATGTTCAATAGCCAGAAGAAGCCCCAGAGCTTCTCTTTCGTAGACAGAATATTTTCGTTCTGCAGGAGATAAAAGACTAAAATAGGCAATGGGTAAGGTTTGGCCATTACAAGTTTGTTGTAAGACAGCACCAAGAGCGACGTCAGAGGCATCAGTTGAGAGTTCAAAGGGGAGGGAAAAATCGGGGATTTGCAAGAGAGGGGCATGAGAAAGTTGATTTTAAGGTATCAAAAGCAATTTGTTGAGAATTAGTCCAATGAAATTTAATGCCTTTTCTTTTAAGGAGATTTAATGGTTCCGAAATTTGAGAGAAATTAGGAATGTATTTGGCATAAAAGCCAACCATGCCTAAAAAGGAGCGCAATTGTTTCAAATTCTGGGGAGGGGGAATTTTATGAATGGCGGAAACACGGTCAGGATCAACAGCGACACCCTGTGAGCTGAGGATATGACCAAGAAATTTGATAGATGTTTGAGCGACAAGAACCTTGGAAGGGTTAACAGTCAAGCCAACGGAACGAAGACGTGTAAGAACTTCACGGACATGCAGTAGGTGAGATTCAAAATCAGGAGAATAAACAAGGATATCGTCAATAAAAGGAAATAAATATTTGTACTTAAGATCGGAAAATAAAGAATCAACAAAACGCTGCATGATCTGGGATCCAAGATTTAACCCAAAAGGAACTTTTTTGAACTGATATAAACCATTAGGCGTAATGAACGCAGTGTAGCGAGAGCTAATGTCATCAAGGGGAATCTGATTGTAAGCGGAGTTGAAGTCAAAAATAGTAAAATAATGAGAATTAGAAAAATGTTGAAAAGCGGATTGTAATTTAGGCATCGGATAGGCATCATACAATATACGGGAGTTCAATTTTCTATAATCGACAATAAATCGAAAGGAGCCATCAGGTTTATTAACAATGAAGGCAGGAGAAGCATAATTGGAGGATGAAGGAAGGTTAGTGCCATCACGAAGCATCTTATCAATTAATTCATTAAGAATCTTCATCCTATGAGGGCTAAGAAAATACGGAGAAGAACGAACCGGAGTAGTGTCAGTCAGATCGATATGGGCAGTGAAGTTCTTAACAGTCCCTAAGTTATGGGTGATCACATCAGAAAATTCCTGAAGGAGAGACTGTACCTGATCAGAATAAAGGGAATTAATTGTGAGGGAGGAAGACTGATGGAAAAAGGGATAATCAAAGGGGTTTACCAACGGAACAGATTTGAATGAAAAATGAAAAGAAACCTGGGAATGAACGGAATCAAGAATGAGACCAGTGTGAGAAAAAAAATCAAAACCTAAAATGAGAGGAGACGATAAATGTTCAACCACAAGAAAAGTAAAAGGCCAGGAAAAATATTGCATTTTAATGTTTAAAGATATAGTGCCAAGGACATGAAGGGGTTGGTTTGATGCGGAAATACATTGCCGAGGAGATGGAGTATACTGCAAATGAGGAAAATTGGCTTTTAATGATTCAAAAAATGGCAAACTAATAAGGGATACGGCAGCACCTGAATCTAAAAGAGCAACCGATGGCAAATTATTCACAGTTATCAACACATGAGAAGTACATGGAAGAAAAGAAGCATTATATATACTAGAAGAAAACTGAGGAACATTTTCAGCAGGAGAAAAAGTAGATAAAGGCAGGTTTTCCCCAATAATACGACGACTGCCTAACGACGTGGGTGGAAGGCGTTTCCCGAAAGTGAGGCAGTACAATACTTAGAAATATGTCCCTGACCTTTACAACGAAAGCATGTTATAGTTGAACGATTTGTTGATGGAGAAGGGGAGACGGAAGGCGAAGGTAACGAAATAGGTAAGGGAGGGGGTACGATACCAGGTGGGGGAATAGATGAATAATATGAAAGATCTCCTAAGGAATTAATGACATGAGACTGAGCCAAATTATATAACTGAAGCATGGTAGTGGGGGGTTAAGTGCATCAAGGAGCTGACGAAAGGAAGGAGCAGCATAAAAACGGACAATTGAAATTAATTCAGAAGTATTATAAGCAATGTTCAATACATCACTATAGGTAGTAATAGAATCAAGATAGTCATGTGTAGATTCAGTAGGTAGTTGGTGGCGACGGACAAACTCAGTACTTAATTTGTAACGAATCTCATATGGCAAAAAATAATTATGTATTATAGTCCGTAAGTGAAACCATGAAGAAAAATTAGACATATTATGAAGACAAAATTTTGAAAAGAAACCAGTAGTTTTAGCCGACAAAAGACCGATTAATTGAGGAAAGGAAGCAAGTGTAATATTAAAAAATTTTCTCACAGAGAAAAGCCAAATGGTCAAGCTGCGAGGATCAGTAGCCTGTAGCTGAGGTACAAGAAGCAATGACTGCTTAACTATCTGAATATTAAGTGCACTGTCAACAGAAGTAAGATGAGGGGAGGAAGAAATATGGGATGGTGGAGACGGAAACATTGCATGTTGAGCAAGGACTGGAGGAGATTTTATGTCATCAGAAGAATGCATTAATGAATCAGAAGAAGGAGAGAAAGAAATCAAGTCCCCGACAGGAGGGTTTGGTAAGGACAAATTATGATATGAAGGAAGTGGTGAAGAATTAGAACTGTCACCCAGAGGAAAGTTATCCGAAAAACTTGCCATAACGATAAGTAAAAGAAAAACAGAGCGTATAATTAATAGAAAAGATTGTTTGCTACCATTTGTGGTGTATTTTGTCAATGTGGGGTGCTAATAAATATTATGTTCATACCAATGGCAAAAAGGACGAAAATCTTAGCATAGATAATAATAGGATGGTCGACCCACAACATCAAAGATCGTCAAAAGGTAATCATTAGGACACCATAACGCTAAAGGCAAATAAATGTTATTTCACTGGTGGTGACTTGCCGGACCACGGAAAGGCATGCGCTTAATGCCTCGTTGGGTCAAACCTAGTATATCAGACTTATTATTCATCAATCAGCAGAGCCAGTGGACGTCACGGCGGGCTAACCGAGAGGGGTGTCCGTGGTAAGTACAATGTTTCAAACAAAAAAAAAAGGGGGAGAAGGAAAAGGTAAAAAGTGAGAGAGAACGTACAACAATCCAAATGTAAGAAAGGAGAGTGGATTTAAAATAAGTTGTATTTAAACTTCAAATGACTAGAATAGGCAGTGTATAACAAGCAAAGAAGGGGAATTACAAACTTTTAACAAGGGCTCAGCCCGTTTGACAACCAAAATACAATCAAGAATAATAATAATTAAGAATTCTTGGGAATAACGATTATGATTTTCAAAAAAAAGCCCAAGACCAGAGTTCGACAGAAAAAACCAGAATCAGCACCTATATAAGTTCACAACCTTTTTTTAAACACTTTGGTTAAGAAATAAAGCCACTAAATATTTGAAAAATAATGATTTAAGGCCACCCTTACAATCTTCATTTAAAACCCAAAGGAGGGCAAGAGAGTTATAGCACGTCGGGAGACAAAAATTCTTACAACTCAATACCGGAAAAGAAGAAAGGGAAAGAAAAAGGAAGCAGAGTGAGAAGGGAAGAAGAGAGAAAAAAAGGGGGGGATCCTTCCAGGCTGCTTAAACGCTATCACGTTGGCAATGTAAGCGACCACTCGGGTCTGTAAAAAAGCTCAGGATGTGGCAACACTTCTATCACTTGTCCAAGCACAGTTTATTTTGGCGTATGAGATAGATAAAGGTATCAGTCTGAAGGACTTAGTTAGAATGGAGACCATGAAGCCACTAAATAATTTAACATTCAAAGTTCAAATCTTGATATAGACCACGAAAGATATAAAAGGTTGTAACAGTTTGCTCACCCAGTCTGTTGGTAAACAATGCAGCTATTCACAAATAAAAGTAGGTAAAACGTCGCAACGGGCCAGCCGTTAGCGAACAGTTCCGCTCTCTCCACTCGTGTTGTTTTCCAACTCAATGTCTGACCGCGGAAACTAAGGAATAGCTTGCTTATATAGGTGGTGAAGTTACTCGATGAAAAATACGTAGGTGTGACATCACAACGAGGAAGCAGCAACAGTGCCGGAGAACAGGCCAGTTAATGAACAGCTGGGCGAGCAAGCAGACGAATGCGACAGAAGGCAGAAGGTAAGATGTAGTAGAGCGGTCGTAACACACCTTTCTGAAAGTATGTGTGATGATGCAGTGCAATAATTACCGTAGCATTTGGCGAAAGGAAATAAAAATGAACTGTCGTTAAACAGTGTCAAATTTCGATATTTACAAGGGTGAATTTAGGAAGGTTTTATCACTACCTCTCATATCTCGCAATGATAATTGCTCCGGATATCTCATTATTAGTGAGTTAAATTAATGAAAACCACAAAGATAACACAGAGATAACACTAACTAACATTAGTCATTCATTTTAATTAAGTAAATCACTTCCTAAGAAAAATCTGAAGTGTTTTTTTAAATTTTCTTCTTAGTGCATTTATTATAATGTCACTGTAAGAGGTAATAGCCATGTGCCTGCTATTTGCGAGCACTGAGAGAAACAGGCGGGGGTGGGGGGTTGGGTGTCAGAAACCTTACGGCAAAATAAAATGGCTCATTTGATGAATATGCCAAATAATTTGTAGGCTACTGCGCAGTTAACAGTTATAAATACCCCAGAATACGCTACTTGTATCATTTTTGACAGCAGCGCCACTTTTTAGTATTACTATAAGTTTTGTTTTAAAATTAAATTTGGTTTTCTGTTTCACTTTTGTTCGGATTAACGTTTTTTTTACAATTTGCTTTACGTCGTGCCGACACGTATAGGTCTTATGTAGACGATGAGGGCTAGGATTGGCAGGGAAGCGGCTGTGACCTTAATCCTGGTGTGAACCTGGGAAAGCTCAGGGTTACTGACGGTGGGTTCGAACTCACTGTCGCCTGAATGTAATGTCACAGCTGCGTGGTCCTACCAACACGGCAAAATCACTGGGTGGTCGTATTAACGACCCCTCCTTTTTATAACAGTATACTTCTGCGAACCCAATTCTTTTAGTTAAATTACTTTTCGTTGGGGTATAATCTTTATCTCCGGTACATTATCCGTTATATCAGGGGCTCTAAACGACCTATGTTTTATTTATGATGATTTTGAACTCCTGAAAGCATCCAACACCAAAACATCGTGAATTCCTGAGAAAAGTTTCATACAGGGTCTATATCGTATCTGTTACAGCAAAACCTCGTATTTCCCAATGATCTTCCTATACATTATTCTCCTTAAGACTGGTCACGCCTCCGCAGTCCATCAGTATAAATTTTGTTGGGTTAATGGCCCTATGCTAATGTGTACAGGAAAATGAACTTTAAATACACTACACTAAAGGAGTGCGTAAATACGTCACTCAAACATACGTTCCTACATCGCGGTACAGTAAGGTTCAGTTTCCTTCGCACATCAAGAACATTATACTGGTGGACCACATATCCATATCTGGTTGGGAGGGGTGAACAGACCTAAGGAACACAATAGGTAGGAAGAAATACAAGGTTTTATTTCTTCAAGGACGATGTGATGTTTCCAGAGAAAGTACCTCTGTAAGCAATAATGAGAGATAAAGTGAAGAATGAAGCTACAGGCACAAACAAGTACAACACAGGATGTGAAGACTCCCCAGGCTCCAATCGTTGGGGTCGAAACAAAGTGAGAGTTCACCAAAAGAGG